>NW_021633522.1:0-45256 GCF_004799145.2 Neltuma alba
TCATCAACAACATATTGAATAACTTCTTTAAAGACAAAGTGAGGTTTTTTATATAATTGATTGATGAGTCTGACAGGAATGACTAATCTTTTATAATGTGATGAATTAATGTTTAAATTTTTATTAAAAAAGATATCCGCATTTAGTACCTACAATGCTTAAATAAGACTAGCTTTATTGAGAGGATGCCCTGTATGCAGAAAAGAATGAGGTTTTTTTTTTGTTAGGCTTAGAATATTTATTGTCGTTAGCAATAATTAATCCCTCGCATTGTAGAATTTTTGAAGAGATTTGAGTACCCATAACAAGATGCTTTTCATATCTACTGTTAGAGATTGAACCCCCAACTAGATATTTCAAAAACCTGGCTAAATACCAATTGTGTTAGACCTTGTCGTTGCGAGACTTTCTTTTAAAATGCACTAACTGGTCATCAAGCTCAAAGCGGCTAGGCTGTTTACTTAAATAATATAATTAATTTAACCAGCAACAACTAAAAAAGCTTAAATATCATCTATTTGAAATTTGGTTGTAAATAACGCTCAATCACATCAGGTATAGCTTACTGGTTTTTTTTTTCCTTGTTTTTTTGGACAACGTATAGCTTACTGATGTTGTTGTAACTTAAATACCATCCGATTGATCTGATCCAATAATCCTGTTTGCATATCCTTAATCTATTCAGATGTCCAGCAAAGGTGAAACATTTTATGCTATGTTTATATTTTTGTTTAGGTGTCGCCGAATGCACATTCATCGGGAATTGGGGGACTCAAAACTGGAGATGGTAGCACTTAAATATTGGCTAGTTACTAGCAGTTCTTTTCCCCCTCTCAATGAAGCATAATCATGGTTCGAAACTACAGCTGAGCATTTTTTCCTTCTCTTTTTCCCTTTCACATCTTTTCAGGTGACCCATCTGGTCTTGTTTTTTTTTTTTGGCCAAACGACCTGGATTATTAGTATTTTAACTTAAAAGCTAAAAACACAAAAATAAAATAATAAAAATTGAACAACACATGAACAGTGACTCATGTTTGCCTCATTGAAGTTTGAATTTCGGATTTGGGAATTGCGAGCATTCCTCGCATGAGCAATTCAGAAAAAGAAATGCAGTAGATAATCCGTATTTGAAAAAATACACGTGTTAAGCTGGAGATTTCACAGATCTGCCGCAGTAAACTCCGAGAAACAGAACAGGAATAAGCTTGGCAGCTGACGTCGCTTGTTAGCACTTAGCAGCGGTCAGCGGCAGTCATGAGCGGCCCCTCCTATGGGCTCTCGGTTACAGCAGAGTTCGGGAAATTATCATTTACGACAGCAGCATACTGAAACGCCCCAATCAGATGCAATTGGTTTTGGCGGAATCTCAGCCCAATTATTGCCCTCTTCAAAATTCCAATTTCCCTCAGGCACCTCTATAAATTATTTTTCTCATCTTTGCTTGGCTATCTCCTCACGGGGTTAGGGTTTTGCCTCCACTTAAGGCAATTCCAATGAAGGCTTCTCTCAAATTCCGCGACGAACAAAGGCCGCTTTTCAGAGCCAAAGTTCCTCTCAACGTCCTGGGCTTGCCGTTCCAATCCGGCATAGTAGCTGGCGAGTCCAAGGAGCTCACTCTCAATCTTGGCACCTTCTTCGAATCTGGCCCGTCCCTCAGGATCGCCTACCGTCCCAATGATTCTTTCAATCCCTTTTCCCTCATACTCAAGACAGGGACAGGGCCATTCGGTTCGCCTTTCTCCAGTTCCATGTTGATGAGTGCCGAGTTCAATTTACTGGGTCGTGGAAATGGGAATCCTACTTTCATGCTCCATTTCAAACCTCGATTTGGGGATTTTTCTTTCAAGAAGTCGCAGTCTTCGATTTTTGATCCCAAAGTCTTCGGTTCCCAGAATGGCACCGCCTCGGATGATGACGGGTCTGTTGAGGCGGTGGACTCGCCGGTGATGAACTCGTTCTCTGGCCAGAAAATTTCGATGCTGGCTACTCGCTCTCCGTCTGCCGGTGCCATTTCCAATCTGTTCTCCGGCATGGAGGTGACAGCAAGGACAACAATCCCGGTTAAAGGACGAGCCGTGGTGAACTTCCGATGGGGTGTCCGTGTACCGGCGGAGCTGAAGTGTCGTGATAACGTGACGGCTGGGATAGCGTTTCAGAAGATTCCGTTCCTGGTGATGGATAAGATTGGAGTCGAGCACGTGGACAGCGGAGGTTCAAAGGGGAAAGGTAGTAAAAGAGCGGGCCCCGATTCGGCATTGCCGGGAAATGCTGACGTGGCAGAGGCCTGTCTCAAAGTGAAACGGCAATTGGAAGTTTTGCAAGCTGAGAATGGATTACTGAGGAATGCCGTGGAAGATCTCCGGAGGGAAATATGCGGCTTCAGCTCTATTGGAGGATCAGATTTCGGCAAGTACAGAGAAGTTGAGAGGAATGGGATGAAATCTTGCAATGGCAAGATCGATCGACGTAACAACGAGAAGAAAAGGTCGGATTTTGACAGTTTTCCTCCAAAGTCGCCGGAAGCTGATGTTAGTGAAGAATTAAAGAAGGCTCTGAAGGGTGCTGCTGGCACTTAAATTCGTTGACATCTTGGCCAAAGATCGTGTCTTCTTTCTCATTTTCTGGGCACAATCTTTGATGTTATCATGACATAGCTTTTTAAGTTTCAGATCAGATGAGTATTATATTGTGTGCCTTTTCCTGTCCTGCTGGTTTCCTTAATCATGTGATATACGAGTGCTCGGAACTGGGAAGCTTTTGGGTGTTTGGTGCCTTTATGCATAACTCAAAACGTATGATGTTAACAAAGGTACTTGTAAAAATGATGAATTTAATGTTACTACCTTTTTAGCGGGTGTTCTATGTTTCGCTTTCAACACGGGATTACAAATATAATCAGAAATTTGAATCCGCGACGTGAGAAATTAGCAGTTCCGTTCAAAACGCAACATTACCTTACTCCAGATGTCATTACATGATTCATCCAGCTTGGTGCGAACGAATTCTTCTAAAATTTGAGTCAGCATCCCGCAATACCTTCACGGCCCAGTCCCGGTGCCTCTGATGTGAGCTCTGACGCGTTTGACTAAACACTTATTCCATGGTGAAGGCATTATCCAGCTGCCGCAGTCTTGCAGAGGATCGTTAGGCGAACAAGAACCCATCGGAATTCTAATTGTTGGTAACCGGATATTTCACGGAAATATCAGAGCTGTCACCTTCTAAGAGGGACGTCCACGGATCACAGATGTCCTGAACTGGAATGATCTTCTAACTTTTTTTCATTTTGTGACTATCTGGTTTGCTTCTTGAGGCAAAGTTCGATGCACTGTGATGTTTATGAGTTTGTCGCCTTTCTACGTGATTACATTAAGTCGATGCACCAGGATGATTTTTTTTTCTCCCGACAAGATGAATCCCTATATCCGTAAACAAATCAAATTTACAGTTGCATAAAGACTTGAAAATTTGATGTTGCCCTCTATACACGTGAATTCTTCGTGTTCTTGGTAGCCACTGGGACACCAAAATTGAGTCAGAACTCACATGCATCAGGTGGCCGATTGTTTCGTGGGCGATATATGAGCTTGGCTTGATCCTTCCCAGGGCATCACTTGCCTCACAATTTGACTTCACAAGAGCTTGAAGGTTCGTGGACATTTTTCTCAACATGCAGCTCCCGTGCTCTCATCCCCTATCCATTAGTTGCCGAGTAGGGGTGTTCTCCATCTGCAAATAAAGCACATAGGATATAAGTATAACGTAAAAGCACAGGGATGCTCCTCGTCTGCCACTTTTATAAGGTACTTCCCATTATCAGATATGCACTCGAATCAGAGCGTCCACACATGATTTTCCAAACATTCCCTCCCCCCTTTCTAGGTTCTTAGCTAAATGATAAAGTTACCAAAGTATTTTGTTATGGCAGTACAATAAATTTCTGATTTTCTCCCCCAGAAGGAGCAGCAACATAATGAAGCCATCTATATATCACCACTTTCACCATCAGATGCATCTGCTAGCTTTGCAATTGCGTCCACAAGGGCTTGTTCATGCTCCTGCACAGGCAACAATCAGGAGTGAATACTAACATGGGAACAAGTTCTGAATTGAACTTCAAAGTGGTCAGCAACAGTACTTTCAGCATTTCCTTTGCCCTCTCCAGTTCCGTAGGATCTGGGTCACTCTCAGCTATAACCCTCTCCACCTGTTAAAGCAACATCAATTTTTTTAAACAAAAAAGAAATGTTTTAATAAATTTCTTGATATGAATGAAATTGCTTGAAAATGAAATATACCTCCTCAACCAGTAAATCTGTGTCCGGCAATTCAACATCATCTAAAACTCTGTTTCCAATAACATCCTGTGGTGGGAGAAACTCTTTTCCGGGATGAACCCTAGGATGTCCTCTCCCTCTTCCAGCAGCCACAGTATTACCACAACGGCTATGGTATTTCTTGACTCCACGACCTTGCCCACTATGCCTGCCTCTATGGGTCATGGCTGGATCTTGATCTTCCCATTGTATATCCTCAGGTGAGATCTGTAATATAGTATAAACATCATTAAATATAAAAGATCATCATTTTGGACCATATCAGATGCATACTAAGTTATTTTAATTTATGAAGCAACTTTGTTATTTTATTCAATCAGGACCAACTACTAACTAAACAGAAAACATGATTTATTCTGCATAAAGAGCTATCTCGCATAAGTGATGAAAATGAAGATATAGTCGTATCTTATTCATTTGCTTAGTTAATACAAGCATTGAATGAACACTCGATGATTGTTCTTGGGCTTCAAGGGAGCATATCACCAGATGCAATGATCAATGCCGTCGCTACCTTTTATTACAAGTAGCAAGATTGATTAGCCCTCCTCTGTTTCAAAAAATGTGGGGGTACGCGCACTGTATGTAAAGTTTTCTTTTTCTTTTTCTCTCATTGTTTTGCCATCCACTGTATATAAAATTTGATATTATCAGTTTTGCTAATATATTTCTCAACTTTGCATCACCTAAGGTTACGGCTAAAGAGTAGATTAGTGACAGTTGTGCCATATGTAGGAAATACCTCTTTGAGGTCAACCCATTCCCAAGTCTCATTTGCTGTATTAATATCATAAACCAGAGCATGTCGACCCTGCAAATCATGGATGTTCAGAAAGGATAACTAAAACTGTCAAAGAAATACACACAGATGTCGGAATATTAAGTTTCCAGTGACATTTTCCCTTCTACTTCAGGGACTAGCCTTTGGACCCTGACATCATATGTCAGACTCCAAAATCTGGATAACTAGTTAAGGTAGGCATAGGAAGTATATGTAAGGTATATGTACGCAATCAAGAATTTTGACAGCCATAGGGACCCAAACACACCTCGGCAGCATTATAGTCTGTTATGACAGCCTCATAAAAGTGATTGTCTTCAGGCCATCTAGTCCAAACCTTCTTTCCAATGTATGGATCAAAAGTTGCCACTTCAGCAGGTGCATTAGATGCAAGGACACTAGAAGAACTGCGATTAATGAAGTGCCTACCTCCAGCAGACCCTGAAGAAGGATAATGCATAGACTTCACCAAAGGCAAGCTAGGAAATGATTGACCCTGCTTCCAAAAATTGAAGATTAAAATCAAATTTGGCTCAATGCATGATTTTTCTCTATTCTTTAAAAAATTTGAATAGTTGTGCCAGGATCATGCTTTTTAACTCTTGCTCAAAGCAACTCCTTAACTTGCAGCTTAAAATGATAACTGCGCTGCATGGAGCTACAGATACTGCTTTCAAAGCTCATATAGCATAACATACAGAAGAAGATACCGATTGGGACGTCTTCTGTTTCTTATGGGAAGCTGAAACTGTTGGACTGGGTAAAAAGTCATAAACAGGTAGAGAATTGCTGCGCCTTGCAGGTTGATAACAACCAGTTTGTCTCCATTCCCTGTTTACAATCTCCATAATGTAAAATTGAGAAGAAAAAAAGACGGAAGCAGCAAAATTCTATCTGATTTTGGCCGCAAATCACAACTGTTGGAAGATGATATACCGTATGCGCCGGATAATTTCATCAGCATTAACCCTTGTGAGAAGCTCTCTGTGCTCATCATCTGAAACTCTCAATTCTTTTCTAAGCTCAGTTATCAAGCCTTCTTTCTCCTGATGAATTTTCATAAAATAGGGGAGATGAACCTTTTACAGGAGGAAAACACAGACAACATAAACAGCGTGGAAGGAAATGAAGATGTATATATACCCAAGTAAGAGCATCGGACTGAGCTTTAAAAGCACGTAGGACAGAAGAGTATGCTTCCTGCTCGAGCTGGTGAATCTGAGCTTCCATGTCACTGTGAATTTCGGGATGTTGAGAGAACCTACAGATTTTCCACTTTCTGGAATGTTGCTACCTCTCAGATTTCTATTTTGATTTGAGGCAGGAAAATCATCATCAGCGCCTTAAATTGATGGACCAGAAAATTCATACAAAGGCAACATATATGGTATGAATGAGAATTTCTAAAATATCTCAACATGTATTAATGCACACTTTGAACGTAGAAATGCTTTTACAAGTGACCACCGATCAACACTATTCCTTCAATAGACAAACAAGGGACACTTCTAATCTTCTATACTATGTTCGTTGTCGTTGTCACGCACAGTCGATGATCTTTCCCTCTCTTTCTCATTTCTCTCTCTTTTGGAACTCTTAAGTTCGTATAAATTTTTGTACCTGGATTTCAATATTATGGCCAAGCCTAAAGTCCTTTAAACATATGAACCAAGCGACAAGTCTAATCAAAATACACTGCGAAAAAATAAAAGCAGGCTCCTGCTGCTCCAATTACTCACACCAAGTCTACTAGACAAGGAAAAGGAGGGGATCAAACTTCATAAAATCTAAGTTTTTCATGCATGGTATGTGCCCCTAAATTGGATTTCAGGAAATATGGTGTTTACGAATTGATGCTGCATGCACACGCTTAGCAATTGAAGGATTCCTATGTAAGCCATCGTTCAGTCTTTGACCACATACCAACCTTCTCAGACCTGGCACGCTTCATACCACATAAAAAATGACCCTAGAAAGAAATTTTCCCACGTAATTTGTGCTACTGGGGTCCATTTGCACCTATGTATAAGCTTAAGCTACATTACCAATGGAAGGATTCCATTTACAATTATAAAATCAGATTCATGTAGAACTGACGTGTTGATCAGTTTGTGACCAACTAAATCTAACAATACGAGCTAGAAGTCGGCCATCCATCACTAGAAGTTCCGAAACATTTAAATTTCAAGATAACTTGACAATTGACAACCTTGGAGATATCCTAGATCCCGAACTGTTTCCAAAAAGTTTCGACAAGCATTGCCACGAAAGAAGGCACCTCGTCCAACAACACAAATCGAATCAACCGAGTCAATTCAATAACCGCACAACAAATCAAGACAAAGCATTTCACCATATTTAGGACGGTTCTAACAAACGACTGGAGAGCGAAAAACTGCGTGTGGATATGGTACGAGGAACTCTCACCGCTACCGTGGGAAAGTTGATAATCCACGAAAAAGAAGCGCAATGTGAGCAAATAGGGATCGAGGCGAAGACAACGACGAGGTAGAAGGTTGTTGGTCGTAGGGAACAAAAAAGGAGTGGGACAGAAAGAGAGGAGCAGCAGGGGAAGTGGACAGGAAAGTGCGAGTTAGGGAGTGTGAGAGGAACATGTTGGGAGCGAAAGATGGCATTTTATAAGTGTTAATGAATCGCCGTCGTGTGTTGCTTCCCTTGTCTCTCGTAACCGCCTGTTGACCGCCACTGCTCCTTCCTCTACTTCAAACACTGGCCACGTCAACCCTGCAAAATGCATAAACTCATCTAAATGCCCTTTTTTTTTTTGGCTATTTAGTATTAACACCCGTGTCGAATATAAAACTTATGAATCATCCCGCTAATAGGATAAGAAAACGTTGCATGGGGGGGGGGGGAATAATTCCATACACATTCATTTCTCACTTGAGATACAAAATTGTGATCTTCCTGCCTCTTATTCTGAACAATATACCAGTATTGATATACTTCAACCTTTGATTAATAAATGGATAGCCCAAGGTTATACACATCTCCGTATTGGTGCTGTACATCTCATTCTCACACTCCATGGGACAAAGTTCAGAACCATGCTCTTGACTTTCATTTTCCAAATTCCACTAAAGATGCTCTTTATGTGGTTTTCTGATAGAGTGATTATACCTCTATCATCCAGATTCCCTGACAGATCCCAAATCCTAGATCTAATATTCAAAGCTGAGAATCCTAATGTGGCCCGTTGATGAGTTGAGAGTGAGTAGCCTTACCTAAGTTATGCTTGAATATAAATTCTAGAGTTTATAGTTTTCCTTGATTTAATCAGGTACTCAATTGTGTTAGAAATAATCTAGACTGATTCATTTTAAGCTAAAAATAATTGTATTATCTTGTTGCCAATCGTTATCCCAAATAATATTGTACTGAATAATAAATTGACAAAATAATAATTTGAATAAATGTTGGCAAAAAAATTGAATAAATAAGACATGTCATTTCATATTAAAAAAAAAAGAGTAAATAAGACATGTAAATGTATTACTACATCCAATCCCAATTATAAGATCTTGTTTGTAGATTACAAACGAAATCTTATAATTAAAACAGGAGATAGTATTTTAGGTTCGATATAAAGAATCTGGGGGTTGAAATAAGGTTACTTATTTATTTTTCTAACAATGCTGCAAGGTGACAAATTAAGGGCTTGTTTGTTTTTGTTCTTTGTTTTCTCGTTCTCAAAACAATTTTATAAAATCACTTTCTAGAACAAGTTTTGAGAACTAAAAACAAAAGAATTTGTTTGGATAATAATTTTAAAAAAAACATGTTTAAAAAAAACCATAAAAACCACACTTGATAGATAATAGTTGTCATTGGTAATAATAAGTAGTGGATAGTAGGTGAGAAGAGAAAAAAAATTTTAAAAACTTTTCAAAACAAAAAATAAAAAACATAAAAACAGAAACAGAAAAAATATAAAAATTGTTTTGGTTGTTTTGTTTTTAAAAATATGTTATTGCTTTTTGTTTTTTAAAACAATTAAATAAAAATAACTTACCAAACAAGTTTTTTTATTTTTTATTTTTAAAAATAAAAAATTATTTTTAAAACAAAAAACCAAACAAACCCTATATTTCATGTGAGGAATTTTGGGGGTTAAAGTTAGAGGGAGTGGTGTGGCCTCGTTTGGTGGGAGCTTGTCGGAACTTGAACAAAAGCGAGCAGCCCGAAATCAGGAAGAAACGCAGCCTGACTATTTTAGGCCTGACAGATAAATGGGCCTGCGCTCAATCATGGACATTCTAATACATGTGGGTCTTCAAGCCCATGTCATTCTTATGCGAGGCTTCTCTCGTTTTGGTCATCTCCTGCTGCTGACTTTTCTAATGTCAGTTTTTGTTAGCTGCCATTGGTGAGTCCATCAAGAATATGTTACTCCTCTGATCCTTAATAGAAGACCCATTTAACTAATTTGATTAGATTAAGGAAGTTAGGTAAATTAGTTAATTATAACAAAAGTGACACAGTTTTTTTAAAATACCATAATCATCTTTTTTAATACCCTCTCTCCCTCTTCTACTTGATTATAGTTGAGGGAGTATCTATAAGGGTAATTTAGAGAAAAATAATAAATATGAGAAATGAGTCTTATATTTAGGATCAAAACCAACTCAAGAGTTGAGTCCCATATTAAGGACCGGATGAGTACCTTTGAACTGTCCAGATCATCTTTTGTTCTTACTTTATTTCAAAAGGGCATACTTGTGTTGAAGCCAAAAAAGGTCACACCTGTATTGATGTTATTTGTGTATATCTCTTTGATTGATGAAAACTTTGTATTGATATGTTGATTGTAATATGTTTCTCTAACAGACCCAAGAAAAAATCCTCATGCTTAGACTTCGGGCTGAATTCTCACGTATATGGAAGATCCATTAACCTCTGTTTCATCTCGAAGAAGTAACTCTATCTTCGCGAAGGATATGGACGACGTTGTTAATCTTGGCAATTGCGTCAATTTTTTCCCGCGAGTTAGTGCATTTGCCTGGCAGCTAGCAGCAACCGAAGCCACAGATGCGGACACTAATTGCTTAACATAAGATGAAGATCACACGATACACTTGCCTATATATCACCTCTCGTGCTTAATTCAAGAACTGGTTGACAAATTTAACTATCAAAGAAATTAGTTATATAATATTTCGAAGAAACATAGGCTGCCCAATGATCGCTACAACGGGAATCATGGTATAAGCCGTCATGAATGAAAGTTGGTCCAAGAACTGCCCGTTACTCTGACTAGCCAATCATCAACCGTATCTGCATGTTTTGTCTCCTCTTGGTCATTGACTACTGACTAATCAAACTAAGAGCTTTGCGATTGCATACAATAGGAAAGAATTCAAATCCTGGTGGGGAAATTCTCATGCGGATACGTATGAAGTATCGTCTTGTTCTGCGCTTGAAATGTATTAGCCATCACTCGAACTATCATCTCACCTGGCCACCCGGGCTGGTCTGATCGAGGTGGTAAACCTATGGATCACTCAAGAGAATGCCTTATTGCCAATACGATCTGAACTCTGAAGCGAGGGTCAAAGTTCCAAGTCATAAGTATCCGCTAAAGTATGGAGTGTCCTGATACTATAATGATCTCCGACATGGCTAGTGGGGCCATGTCATGTGAGGTCTGGAATAAAAATCTTCGATCCCATCTTGGAACCTCGGGAAAACAAGAAGAATCTTGACTACGAAGAAAAGAGGGAATAAACTTACTTTCCATGTTTGAATCTTCACGGGGCTACAGTTTTTCCATGCAACTATCACAGTCTTGTGCATTAGACTGGGTCTATAAAATAAGTAGTCGTAAAGTTTATTAAAGCAGTCATGTCATAATCATTAGAAGTTTAAAACACATGTAGGTCTATTCCCCAAGGCAACGGAATATAGGACATACCTTTTTAACTGAAATACTGGGTTTTCACATGTTCCCACGGGAAATGTGGAAGCAAAGGCCCATCTAAGATGAAGTAAAAAGAAAAAGACAATCAAAAAGCGGTGGAAGCCGACAAAATAGAAAGGATCTGGTGTGCTCGAGAAGGTTACTATTTCTGAGTAAAATGTGAGTTAGCCCAGCAATAATGCACAAATGGTCCTGGATAAACTAACTAAATTAATAAAAGTGACAAAACCATGGCTTTGATTGACAATATTGTGAACATGGATTTGGAAAGTGGCTGTTTTAGTTTCACGTGCTGCTCACTTTGATTGTTCACAGTTTAATCACTATCTGAACATTGTGACAAACACAACACAGTCAGAGACAGTATTAGTCAATTATGTGTCACATGATGAGTTGCTTCCAGCTTCCGACATAGTAAACAATGGGGGAAATATATAGAAATATTTTTGTGTATTCTTATCAACATTCACTTGATCTCATAACGTAAACCTAACACCGTTGATTAACGAAATGGTCCCAAGCATTCAACGTGCTTGTTTGCTTTCCAAGCAGTTCCCGTCTTTCTATAATATGCTATATAATAATTTATGGCGAGCCACGTGAAAAGGGCTTGTGTTTTTCATATATAGCCGATCCAACTCTTCAAACCAGAGCCCTCTTCATCTTAAACCGTTTCGTTTCTGAATGAGACTATGCTCATGAAGATCACCAGTGGCAGAATTGTGGGTGCTGTCTTGACCTTGGTTCTGGTTCACTTTCTTTTTTTCTCTCCGTTCTGCTGTCGCCATGAACAGAGCTTCACAAGAGAAACAAGTCTTTCGAGGAAGTTGCTGTCATCATCCATGTCTTCTGTTTCGACCACTGTTGCGAAATTAAGTGGAAGCAAGAAACAGAACAAAAGAGCTTCAGAGCAGAGTTTAAGGAAAGCACCGGCAAGCGTCCCAAATCCTACTCAGAACAAGTAGGAAGATCGGAGAATCATTCTTGAGATAGCACTCAGCACATAGGAGATCGAGTTTCTTTCTGGTCTTGGCTTCCCTCTTGTTCTTCTGCTGAGCTAGTGATCCGTTCCTGTTGTAATGTTTAACAGCAGTGATGTTGGATGGATAGGATGAAGTAGAATGCAGAAATGTACATATATGGTACTAGATAGAATAATTAAGAAATTTGATCCCAAAGGCCCGTCTAAATCTGTACATCAACTTTGATTTTGATAATCAATTTTGCTGCACTTCATTGGTTTCTGCTCTTACTTTAGCATTCTTAGCGTAGAGATTTAGAATGAGATAATTTCTCATCATGAAGAGGTGAAATCATTGAGTGTTGGATCACACACATGCTGCAGCTTGTGTCGTGAAGTGAGGAATGATGGGAGGAGAAGAGACATGGAAGGTGCAGGAATCTGACTTTTAGGTATAAAGAGACTTTACAGCCAAAAGTTGGGGAACTCTTGACGGTGATATGAACATTAGGTGAGGATGGTGGGATCTGGAGATCCATCTTTTTCCTCTTGTCCCATCATCACCAACGTTTTGTGATTATTGCTTCGTACCAGAGGACAAGCTGTGTCTGATGTATTTGTTATGTATGTTTCCTTACGCTATCTATAATCTTGATTTAATCTTTTTTTTATTTTTATTTGTATCTCTGTTGGTATTGAGCCCTTTTAATCTTGATCTCTGCTCGACCAGTTGGACGTGTTAAGGATGTCGTCTGTCGCTAGAGATTTACATACACACTCAAACTTCCCAACTACTATATTTGTAGAAAAATTAATATTATCTCCGATCCTAATTATAAGATCTCATTTGCAACATCAGTCATTCGTTTTGATTCACAAACTTACGTGTGTGGTTGTGGGTTTATTTTCCCAAATTTTGTCATTGAATTTAACTTTCCATTTCATACCCATGAATTAATAAAAAATTACATCATTAAAGAGCAGAGAAGAGGATCACGCTCAACCTTCTAGAGGAAGAAAACAAATCAGGCATGAACTTACGACAAATCAACTACAATTCTGCACTTTAACAGCTATTTAAATCACGAATTTCTTCATCTTGTATTGTTTTTATCTTTATTGAGTGACAAAGCATCCAATATGTACGTAATACCTTCAATTAATAAATTTAACTCCCAGTTAGGGAAAAATCTTCAACAACGTGCATGAATTTAAAATGTTTCTTAAATGGTGTTACTCAAGCCAACTATTATTTTGACCCCCCCAAAAAAAAGCCAACTGTTACTAATATTATTTTGACGCTAATGATTCCACAGAAAAATAAGGCGGATTTAAAGACTTAGATTGCATTTTGAAGAAATGTTCCTAAGATGCCCAGAACATTGACCCATGGGCTTTATTGCTCCACATGCGGGCCATACAAATTTCAGGTACAAATCATGTAAGCAGAGTTCAAATCTAAAGCGACGAAAGATGGGTCATAGCCCAATTCAAAGTGGGTTCCATTGCTTTCCATAAAGCCTTCCCTTTCTTTTTCTTTTTTTTTTTGGGGCTCTTTTTACTTGATAATTTTATTCAAAATGCTGTCTGACAAGAAATTCTATACTATCTCACGTTTCTCAGTTTCAATGTTTAGAACGGAGTTTGAAGTTGTAATCACCAATCTAACGGAGTCCATATGTGATAGAAAGCCAGCAACACATACTGAAACACTGACCTTGTTTTTAATATCGACGTAAATATTGCTGATTATGATGTACAAATTCTTCTTCCATATCTCATCCATTCTTAGTTCCCACTTTAGAGAAACCAAATCCAGAATGAAATCCTCAGAGGTTCCACGCATTCCCTTTTATGTTTAAAGGCACTTCATTTATCAGGTAACAAGCAGACCAAAAGAATAAAGCAAAACGCACAGAAGGACATGAGTGTGGCACCCATAATTATTATGCTTTAATTGTCTTCTTTTACTATGTGCTTGGCAAAAGCATTTTTTGACTGGCCTCGACTCTTTTTCTCTCCTGTAACTCAGTCTAGCCTATATTCACTCAGGTAGCGGTTAATACTGAGCCGCCGGTGACAGTTAATATTTATGATTTACAGATCATGCGAGATTTTTGTAAATTTTATATTTTAGACATGTGAACAAAAAATATTAGAAATACAATATCCTCTCTTACTGCCTAAGTGCCAAAGTCCGAACAGTTTGAGATTCCTTCAATTCTGTCATCGACACAGTTCCAATAAAAAATTTCCCCATTTTATTATCTGCCTTCTTAACTAATCATAACTTGGCCTCTCGCTGAGACCACCGGAGGTTCACATGGCAACCTTGCTTCACATTTGCATTCTCCTTTGTCTGTTGTCATAATTGCCCATCCTTTGTTTATTCAACAGATCTTTCCAAGCTTCTTCAAGATCAGACAGTAATTATTTATTCCCAGTAGAAGTTAGATTTGTCCTTCTGATGAGGGGAGAACAACAAATATATATTTGTGTGTATATATATATTATAAGAATGACAAAAGCAGTTGGCGCAAATTATTTTTTGGGACAAGGAATCATAGGAAGTTTCCATGTAAGTTTATAGGTTTCTGTGAAAAGGGTGGAAGATGTTTTGGATGAACTGAATCCAAGTCATCAGCGATTAAAGTGTACTAATTTGCTTTCTTAGCTTGTGCATCGACCATGACATCAGTAAAATTAACAACTCTATCCTCTGTTCTTGGACACGTACGCTGTCTTTCTCAGATTAATCGGTTGGCAGTGTTTATCACAAAATAGATAGACATCAATCAGAGGCATATCACTTCATATTGTTTAATCAAATCATTTCCTTTTCCTTCTTTCTCTGTTTTCTCTTTCCCCAGGGTTGTTCCAGTAAGACGAGACAGTCAAAATGACATATCTGAATTACTACTTACGCAAACAAAGTCGGCAAAGCTTATTGAATTATTATTGCTTTACTTGCGAAGCAAGAACATATCAGCATAGCAGGTATATTAATTATTGGCATCCATATATATGCATATAACTTTAACTGCCTTTCCAATTTCAAAGTTACGTCTAGCTGTCGGTTGTAACAGAGGAGTGCGTGCTTTGTTGATCCACACAATATAATTACCTATCTAATATGGGGACCATTACCTTATATTACTAATATCCAAATCAACGTCAAGATCAGGATTCTCAAAATTTGAACCCAAAAATTTAGTATCTTTCTGTTCGTCTAACTTCCACTCAGAGTCGTACAGATTCGCAGCTCTGAATTTTCTTTTTCCTTTTTTCTCTCATGATTTTCAAATCCTGAGATAAAAACTCGACAAGCAGGGGTTGGAGCAGGTGAGTTTGGGTAAAGACCGAGTCCACTCTTGAGTGATACGTACGTGCAGATACAAACAAAATAACCAGAATGGCTTAAATGCGAGTACTGCAGAATTCATGGGTCTCTCTCTCTAGTCTGTAGACATAACCTTGAGACGTTCGGATATATATTACTGCCTCCAATCCTTATAATAAGACCTTATAAGACCTTATGAGAACCTTATAAGACCTTATTTGTAGTATATAAATGAAATATTATAATTAGAATACGAGATAATATATATGTATATATATGGAAGTCGGCAAGAGATAGCGTTCAGAAGGTTCACGAATCACGAATAGGCTGTATAGCAGCCGGGGCAACCAAATCCTAACTTAAGAAAACTAATTGACGACAAGATATTATTTTTCAGCCACAGCCCACACGAACCACTGGTGAACAAACGAGTAGTGCCAAAAGTTGGTTTTATAACAAAGGATAAGATGTTCTTGTCCACTGATTCAGATGGGTCCGTAAGAGAGGACGTTTTGGGTGCTAATAATTTTAAACCATATATTCCTTTAATTTGCTCACTTCATAATTTTTTATGCAAGTTATTAGAAGGAAAGTAGACCACGTAGTTTTCTTTTTCTTTCTTTTTTTCTTTTTTCTGGGTGGCATATGCAAGAGATTCCGGGGAAAGAGAGATATTGAGATTGAGACTGCAGTTCAATATTCAAAAAGATCCTGCAAGTTTTGAAGCTTCAAACCGCCATGACCATATCGACAAAGAATGACACAATTCCCCAGGAAACCCACCCTGTACGTATAATTCTTCAAACCCCTTGTCCCTCTTTCTGGAAGTCACAATGTAAAGAAAAAGGCAGAGATATAACTGTGAGAAGATAAGCTTCCCCCCACGCTGATTAGAAAACTGAAATTGAACGGGAAAAAGTAAAAGTAACCCCAATCACCTCTTAATTATTCTGTGTTTCTTTTTACATGCTCCTGGCCAACATTTCTTGAAACCTCCTGTCGGATTCCTGCTTCTCCAACCTAAACTTCTCGTGACAGCTCGCAATGAACATTTCTGCAAGCATATCAATATCCTCTTTAATTTGCTCATTATTCGTACCTTTATCTTGAACTTTCTCCTCCAGCCACTGAAGATATCCTGCTAGCTCTTCTGAATCATCATGAGAAATATCCAGGCCTTGTTTCTCTGCCTCTGAAATTGCGCTGCTCCAACTTGAATCATGGCCGGAATGGCCGGAAGGCAAGCCGTCGAAAACGCGAGCGGGGACAGGCAAGACGTGGGAAGACTTGGAAGAGCACCAGTTATAGTGAAGCCTGAAGGAACCCAATATTATCCTCTGTTTTTTGTTGTGGATGGCTTGGTTGTTCTTGAGGATACCAAGGATAATGGTCTTGACTTTGGAGAGTGCACGAATGATTCGGCACATGTGGGAGACTATGATGGTGTTCATGAGGCTTTTGAATTTCGTGAAGCTTAAGGATGAAGATGGAGGTTTTACTGAGAAAACTTGAAGAGGATGTAAGGTTTTGAGACGAGATGGGCTAAACATTGTTTGGCAATTGCGAGGAGACTCAAAACTGGACATTCACACAATCACACACACAGTTTATCACAGCTCTAATTTATATGGGAGTATGAACACTTTGGATCACCATTTTGCCCCTTGACTTTTTCTTTTTTTAAAGGTCTGCCATCCCCTTCTCTGTCCTTTTTGGGCATATACTGGGGATAATTGCTTGAGACCCGCTTCCAGGTTTTAAAAAAATTGTGCTTAGGCTCTGCATCGTCATAGAGGCTTACAAGTTAAATCGTGTGCGCAGTTTTTTTTTTTAAAAAAAAAAATTTCACTTTGTGTTGAAAGTGGAAAGAAGAAGTACAGAGCCAAGAATATAATAATGTTACATTATTACATCGAACTTGCATGAATTGCCTGGGCATTTTCCTAGACCTGAACCTGCTAGGAACATGACTTGTGTTTGATTAGATTTAAGTGGGCAGAAGTTTCGTCCTGGTGTTTAGCTAGATCTGGGATGTATAAAAAAAAAATAGTATCCTGCAGACTTAGACTTTGACACTTTTTATGCGTTGCAATTTTTTACTTTTTTTTGTTTTTGACCAGCCGTTGCAATTTTTTACTGGCATTTTACTCAAGGGAACTGCGTGATGAAGGGACGTAAGAATATTGGGGATCGCCAATCAAGCCAGACGAAGCATCTTAGAAAAGAGGGATCTCATTGACTACTAATTATAGTGATCAACATCGTGTGCATTCATCCAAATCCAATTCATTTAAATTCTGAATCTATTAAAATAAAAATTATTTAAAAAAATTAAAAAAAATATAAATTGAATCTAAACCATTCAAAATTAACATGAATTATCTAAATTATGATAAGCACTCTATGCCCATTGTTTGATGAACATGGAATGTACTCCCAAAAAAGATTCATTCTTATTTTTTAGTAATCTATTACATACAGCTCTTTCGTTTTGATTGATCAGTATTTTCAATATTTTCATATTTCATAATATAATGTGTTTGAAAAAAAATAAACATAATTAATCAATGGTCTTATCCATAAACATTCTTCAGGTTAATAATGAAATGAAGAGTATTTTTAAAATTTATGGTTATTTTTCAAACAAAAGTCTTGGTATATATTTAATGCGAATCATTAGTTTTCACAAATTATTTCAAAGATGTTTTATAAATTGAAACAGAGAAGGTATTAATTATTATTCATACAATGTCGCCAGTCTCTATCTTGATTAGTTTATCGATATTTTTCAAATTGAGCAATATAGTACGCACTTTATATATCTCCAAACTAATCTACAAAGATAAGGAAAACATTGATTTTCGTCTTGTTTGGATAAGATTATGGACACTAGGACAAGAGAAACTACAAGCCACGTACAAACTTATGGATTTGAATTGGTACGTGGACCATGTTCCTTGGAAGAATTTTAAACTTTATTACACGTGATTTATGCAACTGTGGTTACCTTAGAAACCATGTACACGTAAACTTATCGATAATATTGAAAGCTTTCATCTCCTGGTTTGCCAGGAAATAATAATATTTCAGCTTGGTGGTTCCTTTCTCAAATTGCCAGAAGATTACTCTCCGGTCTCGGTAGTGAATATCTTCATCTTCAATTTATAATAATTTAAAAGCTTGCTTTTAAATACTATCTCTAGTCCTAATTAGAAGGCCTCGTTTGCAGAGATAATACGACATATATCTTAAATATTTAGTAGTCATAAAATGCTATTCAATCAGAACCATACCCAATATGTTAAAATTAATAATACCTCCGGTTCTAATTATAAGATCTTGTTTATAAATTACAGATAAGATATTATAATTAGGACTAGAGGTAAGATGTATTTGATTACTCAAATAATTTATAAATACGTAACAAGCAAGAATAATACATATCAAATTGCTAAAGACGGACTAACAAATATTTTAATTACAAACAATGGTCGCAACTCGCAACCATGGTTGCGTGGAGGGAAAGGATGTATTATATGACGAAAGGTATGACACAGTGAATATAAACAGTGCTAGAAACAATAAAGAAAATGAAAAAAGAGTAAATAATGGTTAAATATATAAGCAATAATATTAGCATTGACTATTGACTCGAGTGTGGGCTCGAACAGGACAAAAGTCAACGAGAGGGACCAGTCAGCAGCTCCTTAATTAACTGATTAATTAGGATACCTTCCGTTTTCATTCTTTTTTTTTCCTTTCTTATTATTTTAATTGTAAGAAGAATATAAGAAGAGGCATCAATAGATCTCGAGAAAAATGTGAATTAACGGACTTGGTGTCATGGAGGATTTGGATGGAGTAAATAAAAAATAAAATAAAATAAAAGAACTAGATTTCTATAGTAATTGGATGAGTGAGTAGTGTCTATAGATATTATTTACCGTAAAATACATTTGAAAATAAATTATAAGAATGGGACGTCAACCATATGGCCAGATAAAAGTTGAATGATTTAAGGTTGATGGTAGCAGCGAAATAATAATAACTCTCCCTCATCTGATCACTCAGCAGTTAAACCGCATGACCACGTATGTACGTTTAGTAGTTTAAATTTTGGAAATAATTTAATTTAATTCTCCCCGCCTATTAAAGAGTCAATAATCCGGAGAATAATGAAAGCAATGCAATAAGTGATTATACATTTATACTCACTAAATATAAGTCTATACACAATCAGATGATAATAATAAATATATAACAAATATTTCTTAAGATTTTTTTATTGACCTTCATTTTGGCGTAGCAAACAAAAATAATATTTTTGTGCACTGCTGCACGTTTAGACCTAACTTGCTAGAGTTGTTAGCTGAAGCGGGTTTACCAAACTTAAAAAAAATAGCAGCTGTTATCCAATATATAATCTCTTAATTAGCAGAGCAGAACCTACGAAACATATAATAAAGTGTACTGGTCCACGAACATTGTAGATACTATATAGGTGCGCGCGCGCTGAAGTAACTCCAATTGGCTCTCGTATTCGTGTGATGTATTACTCTTCTTATATGTAATAAATTGAATGGAAAGTAGTAAGTGCTTATTTTAAAATGACGGTGGGATAATTTAAAAACAGTTTTTGACCTGTGATTTGAGTAGTATGAAGTAAGTATATAAAGAGAGTTTTATCTCGATTTATGTAAATATATTTCATAAATACTTAGTATAAACAGCTTCAGTCAAGGCCGAAAAAGGCAGAGAAATACTAATTACAGTGTCCCAATTACCAAAGGACAAATCTCTGCAGGCTCACATAGTCACACGCACATATATCTCAGAAGTTTATTACTAGCTTAAGACAAATTTATAGGTCACATACCTCAAAGGATACGTTGAATCTTATAGTTTTTAAGGTTGAAAGAAACAAAGAATATGTATCTATGATGTGCTTGAAAACGTCAGTTGCGTCATGATGGCCCTTTTGTTTGGGCGGAGGACATAGATCCACTGGACTTAACATGTCAGTGAAGTCGGTGACATGTCAACAATCACAATACTAAATCTACATTCCCTTCCACGTCATTGGCAGTCACGGATTAATTAAGTTGGCTGATAATATATGTATGTGTGTGTAGAAAATTTCCACAATGATCCGATCGTATTATTGTTTGCTTGTGAGGAAAAAAGAACCAAAATGGAACCATACAATCCCTTGTCACTTTCGTTTACGGATTTTCTTGTTCTGATGAGATAATTAGAAATAAACGCAGCAAAGGACGATAGAGATTAGAGTGCGATCGATCTGTGATATAATTAAGCATCAGCATATAGTGAATTTCCTGTGTTTGATTTTGGCTTGCTTCTCCTTCTCGGAGTTTACCCTCTGTTAGGTTAAGAATAGCCTGTCTCGTGATTAAAAATAGACTGGTAATTTTAAAATTCTATGTAATCAAACTGCAGAACATCGCATTTCAAATTAAGCGCTTAATTTTGACAAAAATTTCTTTTTAATTAGAAATAATTAAATAGATCATTGGATGGCAAAGATCCCGTCATCTCGTAGATGCCGGAGCAAATCCCACTGTCACCTTTCAGCACATGGAAAAGCCTCAGGCTGCTGATTAAATTAATCGATTTCTCCATTATAAAAACATTGACAGTTTAAGAATCCCCGGGAACAAGAGAATTTATTTAATAATAATTAGAATACCACCTGCCCAACTAAAGATAAACATATGCCGTCTTTTTGTTAAAAAATAAAATTTAAATGAATTGACCCCTGCGAGTTTACTAAGTTTAAATTAAAATAGGTTTCAAGACGTACTTATTAAAAGATACTTATAAATTGGAAAAAAAACGAGGAAGTTTTACCCTCCATTTAAAGTTTGATTTTACCCAATCAAGCCTATGCTGGTCAAATAAATTAGACATCATATAGCTGGAAAAAATGGCATGAGTCATTTAACAGTCGCTACTCCAATTTGTAGCTTTTTTAGGGATATTGGTGGAATTGTAAGGTAAAACCGTAAAAGCTTAAATATTAAAGTAAGGATATTTATAGAAAAAGCACTTTTCAGTTTTCATCACATGTCCGGGGAAAATTTACTAGTCATGAGTTCCAGGTCACTGTCGTATCTTTGATACGAAAACCAAGAGCCCGTATTTGCACGGTTTATTTTAATTTTATTATCTTTTATCTTTATTTAATTTTTTTAAGACAATCTTTATAATAATAGTAGTTCTACAGTTCTAATCAATATACTTAATTAGTAAGAATATTTTAGAAAAAGATAATACCTATTTATTATAAATAATTAACAAAACTAATTTTCTTAATATATTCAAATTAATTAATTGGATTTTATATTAAGTACTTCTTCATTTTAGACTCTTTTAATCGAACACTCAAATTAATCCGATGTGAGAAGTTATTTACATTATTGTTGGAGAAATCGTTGAAAAGTTCCCTTGGAGATTTTATTAGTCAAAGTGAACTAAAATCGAGTATCATTAGCATTTCTGTATATAAAATTCAACAGAATACTGGTATTTTTTTGGGTATAAAATCATATCAGATTTTTCCGATGAATAAAAATTTTAAACAAGGGTTTTTTACCTAATTATTATTATTATTTAGAGGGTAATAAATAACAGTAATAAAAAGACAATAATAAATATGACATCAAAATTAATCTCATTTTTATATTTATCAATATTTTTTCTTTTACACGCGTAACCAGACACGACCTTTTCCAGCCTCTTTATATGTTGACAAATCGCAACTTAATTTTCGGGGTTGCTTTTTATCCACTTCTTCGCGCGGATCAACATCAAGTATAAAATTTATACGAAGGTGCATTATTTGCCATGGATCATTATTTACCAGTTGCTTGTTAATATGGGCTGTTCAAATTAATGGGCCATCAGCACAGGCCTCATTCATTAACTCTGCAGACACCACAAGAGAACGTGATCCGTTTGTTTAGTATATGGGCCCAGTAAATTATACGGGCCTTGCGCTTGATTATTCTAATTTCAGTATTCCCATCATGTTTTGAGTTCTTCAGCTTCAGTGACTCCCGACTCTGTCAAGTGGATTGTTTGATCTTCGTGCTCGCTCTCTGACCAAACCAAACAACTTGAAACGAAC
The DNA here is from genome assembly GCF_004799145.2 of Neltuma alba. NCBI lineage: Eukaryota > Viridiplantae > Streptophyta > Magnoliopsida > Fabales > Fabaceae > Neltuma > Neltuma alba. Next base: position 22,508 of record NW_021633522.1, read on the forward strand.
TTCGTTATAGAAAACCACGAGTCAGGTCAAAAGTGAGCATAAAAGGTCCCGTTTTTTTGGGGGGGGGGGGAATAGTTAATGCATGAAGAAGAAGGACAATGGATGAAGCATACATAGCTTTTTCATCTGGCTAGTCAGTTTGAATCTGGTCATTAGTTCGTCAAACGTATGCGGAATGAAATGAAAGTATTGTACGGTTTAATGAATCACCCCACGGCTGGGCTTCCTCTTCATAGAACTCAATCGATTTCGAGACACTGTAGGGGCGTTGTGTTTAATATTCTCTTGTTATTTTCAGTAAAATGTTGTTTATTATTCTTTTGTCTTTACCCGCAGATATGGTCGGATAATTATTGGAAGATGCCTGGAATGTTATACTTCATCTCACGATCACCATGTACGTACGTACATTAGCAGAACAGTGCACTGACAACAACCTACACTAAAGTCTAAACACACTCACACCCCCACCTCCCTCTACCTCATTATTTTAGAATCATTCTTCCACGAAGCGTGGGAGCACTGCTATATGAAGAATAAGATGCTATACCTAGCTAGCCACCTAGCAAGCTGCCTGAAATTCTCTCATGACAGATTTGCTATTTCGCTACGTTTTAATTAGAAAAGCCTGCTTATTATAGTACTCCTCCGGTCCTAATTATAAGACCCAATTGACTTATTTGAGGAGATTAAGGAAGTAAGTTAAGTTGGTTATTTATAATAAATAAGTGTTGTCATTCCTAAAATATCCTTGCTAATTAAGTATATTGGCTAAAACTATCATTATTAGAAGGATTATCTTGGAAAAAAATGCATAAATATAAGAGACAAAATGGATTGGGTCTTATAATTAGGACCAAATAAAAAGTCAAATTGGGTCTTATAATAAGGACCGGAGGAGTAAGTAGGTTTACTTGATGTATGTATATGGCGTCAACATACCCATGCAAATGGCACGGCTTAGCTTGGAGGGACGATTTTGTTCGGTGAAAAGTGAAAACCATTCAAGTCAATGTCCCTTGCAACTTCGTTATATTATTTGCTTATGGTTCCTCAAGTTGATTTCTGGTCCATGCATATCTGTTTTAGTTTATGACGCTAAATTCTAGGGCCTTGGGTCCCTATAAAGAGATATCAACACGAAAGTCAACTTTGATTTTATCTCATATTCTTAATATAAAAACTAGTTGACTAATTTGAATTAACTAGCTAAGTTTGTTAAATTAGTTATTTATAATAAACAGATCTTATCTTTCCCATAATATCTTTACTAATCATGTGTATTATTTAGAACTGCTATTTGATAAAATCTTTAACATGTATAACTACTATAAAAACTATCTTAAAAAAATAAATAAATATAATAGACAAAGTGAATTAAAATATTATATTTATAATTAAATTAAAAATCAAACTAGTTTTTACAAATGATCGGATATAATATCATAAAATAAACAATAGTCAGAAGTAACTGCGTACGCACATGTATGTAAAGCATACCGCATGTTTCACGACACGCCTGTCGTCTTTGGTTATTATTACAAGTGGCTGTATTCTCGATGCCTTTCTGTCACTTGGTCTGCTTCTTAACATTATTCCACTTGGTTTATCACACAGCCCCTCGTTATATATATGTTTTCTATTTCAGAGAGTAATTCCATTTGATGGTTCCTAATTCATGGCACGCCTTCAAATTCAATTTGATTACCCGTGGTTGTAATTAGTGTTTTTCGCAGCTATATACTCTTCCAGTCCTTAATATAGGATTCAATTTTTCAATTGGTTTTGGTCTTAAATATAAGACACATTTCTCATATTTATCAATTTTCTCTAAATTATCTCTATAGATACTCTCTCAACCATAATCAAGTAGAAGAAGCAGATGGGGTATTAAGAAAGATGATTATGGTGTTTTAGGAAAAATGTGTCATTTTTTTTATAATTAACTAACTTACCTAACTTTCTTAATCTAATCAAATTAGTTAAATGAGTCTAATATTAAAGATCGGAAGAGTATTACTTTAATAATTTGACGCCACCATTTCTATTTTCTGAATCATTTAATGTTGTACGAATTAATTATTGTGTACTCTTTTCGATCCTATATGTATGGCTAAAAGACACTAAGAAAAGAGACTTTACAACTTTTTATAAGCCGCCATATTTATTATTTGTTACTCCTCCGGTCTTTATTATAAGACCCTATTTGACTTTTTATTTGGTCCTAATTATAAGACCCCAATCCATTTTGTTTCTTATATTTATGCATTTTTTCTAAGATAATTCTTCTAATAATGATAGTTTTAGCCAATATACTTAATTAGCAAGGATATTTTAGGAATGACAACACTTATTTATTATAAATAACCAACTTAACTTACTTCCTTAATCTCCTCAAATAAGTCAATTGGGTCTTATAATCAGGACCGGAAGAGTATGACTTTTTTAATACCCGTAATAAAAAATGTAGATGTTGTAAAGTACAAAGCCTTTTTTTTTAATGTAAAATTCGACCATATTCACTATTTCGCTGTTTATATATTTAGGGATATGCATGAGGAGAGAGCAACAAGAAACTTATATATATATATATATATATGTATATGTATATGTATATAGACGACCCTTGGAGGCTCTAGCGGCCAGTTTGTGTTGTAGATTCCCACTAATTCAGATGCAGGTATCTAATTTCTTTAAGTTAATGAATTTTGGTGTTGTGGATAACCATGGTCTCTTTGAATCTTCATCCATTTTGTTTTTTATATTCGTTTTGTTTTGTCATTTCATTGCCTCTCTATTGGTCGAAGCATTGTTTAATTCGTTTTTTTTTATTGGCCAAAAGAAATACACATAAATTAATTTTCTTTTGACGTTTAGATCAATGACACACATAAATTATTTTTTTTTTCCAGCTGCACACGTAAATTAATTGATACAATAAAATAATATAGATGTAATAATATATGTTTCCTCGTAGTGAAGCTGAATGCGTGCATTGTAATTTGGTGTCCAGTTAATTAATAATGCTTACCATTTTTTTTTTTGGGGTTAATGCGATTCATCTTCATCCAGCAAAAAGTAGGAAAAATGCGATTCATCCACATTTGGGCTTTCCTTGTAGACATTCTTCTAAAATACTCCTCCGGTCCTTACTATAAGACCCATTTAACTAATTTGATTATATTAAGAAAGTTAGGTAAGTTAGTTAATTATAAGAAAAGTGACACATTTTTCCTAAAATATCATAATCATCTTTCTTAATACCCCCTCCCTCTTCTACTTGATTATAGTTGAGGGAGTATCTATAGGAGGAATTTAGAGAAAATTGATAAATATGAGAAATGGATCTTATATTTAGGATCAAAACCAACTCAAGAATTGGGTCCTATATTAAGGACCGGAGGAGTATTAAGTAGATGATTCGAAAACATATAATTGAGATTGCGTGTATAAATTGGAAAAAAAAAAGGAACATCCCATATAGTGTTTCTGGGAATGAGTAATAGTTTAATTAGATATAATTTCATATTAAGATTTTAAATGTTCAGATTTAAATGAAAATGTAGTGATGGCCTCCTTAATTTTGTAAGGGACACACAAATTAACTTCACAACTCCAATTCTCCAAACAATCTAAATTGAAGAACTAGCCCAAAAAAAGTAAGAATTTAGAAGAAGCCAATTTCGAAGTTCTGGTGTGTGTGTGTGTGTGTATATGTATATATGTGTGTGTGTGTGTTCATCAATGATCTCCACCTACGATCTAGAACCGTATATAAACATCTGCACAGAACAATTGTTTAACTCCATATTTTCTCGCTTCTGCAACAGTTTTGAGAATTATAATAATACAAGAGGACTGGCAAGGCATATTAGTCAGAAATTTTAGAAATTAAAGGGAAAGAATATATGTTTGTGTACGTACACACACACACACACAAAATCAAAACTTGGCGACGTGTATGTTATATGCAAGTGGGTATATAAGTTCATGTTAAATGGCAATCGAAGGTGGCCCCGAAGGTCTTTTCAAATATCAAAAACAGAAGATGTATCGAATTTGTGCTCGATCTTTGCACTCTACATGCATGCTACGCCCTTAACTTGTGCGTCCCTAGCTATTTCCAAATTAAAGCTATTTTTAAAGATCAAGAGGAATGTTTCAATTTGAGAGAAAATTAAAAGTTGGATTGCGAGCCTTGAAATTAGTCACTTCCGTGCTCCTTTGGTGTTGTGTTTTGGGGCATATGCCCTAGCCCTAGACCCTAGTGTTTTCGCTTTCTGGCCCTTCAATTTTCATCTGATACAGCCATGGGAATACAATTCTTTACATCCCAAAAGGAAAGTAGGAGAGTGATGTATCATATGTGTTTTTCTTCTTTGAGCTCTGTAGACATTATTATTTAGGTTTTCCAGCATTGTTAAAATTCTGAGCGTGCAGAGATAAATGTATGATAATACTTGGGGTTTTCAGGGACAGAAGAACACAAAGGTTGTTCACTTTTTTGACTTACTTTAGGGCCTACGTATCATCCACGTAGGTTATTCCTTTTTGTCAGGTTCATAAGGCCGAATGCTGAGGAATCTGGCTTTCCATCTCCCTTCAACTTCGACGCTAGCTGCACATACAGACCCATTAATTTGATTCCACCACTTCTGATTGTGACATTTTGGGGGCTGCTGTAAACTATTCATTAACTTTAATTACGTGTCTTACTAGATAATACATTTGTCATCCTAATTACATTCACCTGACTCGTCCACTCCAAGTAAAGTTATCTACATTCCAGATTTTCCTATGCATTATGTTTTGTTAATTATTGAAGTTTTCAGATAATGGACAGTGAAGGGTTATTTTTAAAATTAACCCCATCGATAGTGGTTGTCTCTGATAGTTTTCTTCTTGTTTTGTTACGCCCAGCTTATGTTGTCTCAACGCATTCTTCACATTGAGTCATAGACCATTTGAAGAACTCGATTATAATAACCACACCAAAGAATGCTGATGCTACTGGGAATCAATTTCTGATTAAGTTATTCCTGAGGGTGCATGGTAGCTTTGAAAATCACACAGGCGAGTTACGTAATTTTGTTATGGGATAAACGAATGACCAATTTTAGCTATGAAAAGCTTGAATGCTATGCAGGAAATTATCTATTCAAACAATCTCTTTTTCTTGCTTTTCTTGAAAGAGCCGTATGATGTTTCTTTTTTAGGTCCGAATGATGTCGTTTGTAATTTTGACTTCTTCATGTGAGAATGCGAATATGGGGAAGTGACGGTAACGGAGGGAAAAAATTAACGTAGGGTTTATGTTCGTATATCTTTAAGAATTGGGACAAAATTATACAATTTTATTTCATCAGACAAAGAAGAAGCTGCTCAAGGAGGACCCAGCAACATTACCTTGCAATGAAACTCGAATAAAAACTGGAGAAGGTTTATAAAATAGATTAGTGGTCCAGTCATTGTTTGGTGGGATATATTTATTTATATAGGATGTAAACTCAAATGAATGCTTGCTTGTAAGGCACCAGGACATGTTCCATAAGTATAATATTTGGAGCTTCAAAAGAAGGGTGTGAGAAATGAAAACGTTTTTTCTGTAACAGTGGAAAAAGGGTTCTGTTTGAGCCATTTCTTCCAAGTAAATTGTGGTTTTGATCCTTGTATCGAGCATTTCATTTGCTCTGTTTTTCATCACTAAAATTTGTTTGGAAGCTTCATCGAACTCGGATCTAGAAGTGGGAAAAAATGTCCAAACAAGTGTGACAAGTAAAGAATAGACGCTATTACATAGAAATAACTGTCACCGCAATTCAGCTAGACAAGAAGTTTAAAAAAGGAGTTGAAAAGAAAGGTCTCTTCGGGGAAACGAGATGCTAAAAGAAAAGAGGTAGCAAATATTTGTAAAGAAAAATCAGAATCAATGGCACGAAGGCACTGAGATAGCATATGAACGTGTTGAATATGACTCAATCTTCTTGCCTTTTGGAAATGGAAAGTCCATTGAGTTCATTGAGAATCTGTAGTTAAAGTTCCACCTTGTTTACGAGATGAATATAATATTGGATGCACTTTTCTGGTAATTTCCACTTTCCACTAAGCAAGATGCAGTTACCATCTGTGTGGATAGCTAAAGCATTTTCTTCCGAATCCATTATAAGAATAAGTGCAGATCTATTGTGTATGAATTTATGCCATTATGTTATTTAACGTTTATTTATTACAAATATAGATGCCCAACAGCCGGAAACAGTATTCTCCAACTAAAAATGATCATTAGTCATTGTTTAAGAGATTGTATCCGGTAGTCCCTGAGTCTGTAATCCATGTTTCGTTGGCTGCTTTGGTTTTCCTCTTTCCTTTGATTCTTTTGCATGTAGTTAAAATTCACGTGAAGACAACGTTAGAGAAAATATAATATTTGTTGGCGAAGATTTGTTCTTTTTCGTGCTCTGTACTTTGGTTTTGTCATTGCTTATTGTTCGTTCCTATCCTTTTTAAGAATAACTAATTAATTATTAACGGCCCTGCATGGTGGAATTTCGACATTTAGATCCAATTCTTGTAGCTCAAGCCTTTTGGAATATAAGAGAGAATTTCATGCCTTAGGCCAAATTTATTATTATCCCTGGTACCTTACCAATCTTCTTCTTCTTCTTCTTCTTCCATTTGGCTCGGGTTTTGTAACTTGTTGTAGATGAACGAGAACAGAGTTGACTGGCAAGGGCAGATACAACAGAGGCGGGGACTAAGTGGGGATTTCAATTATGAATCTAGTCATCGTTCTCATCAATGTTTTGATGTCAAACAGGCTTGGAATATTGGTGTTGGAGGAGCTGAAGAGTCACCACACATGGGCTCTGCAAAATCATCAACCACCATTATGGGCGGTTTTGAATCCCCCGCTTCTGCTTTTTATGCAGCAGAACGATGCATGGGGTTTCCGCAATATCATTCCCAAGCGAACATAAATAATCCCTCTTTTGGCTCTCCATTTTCTAAGATTCACGATTTGGAACTCCCTTTGTATCAATCTCCCAGGGAAAACACTTTCTTGGATCATTCGCCACACCAAGTTAACTTCAATGTCGAATCATCTAACCCCTTGCAAGCAGTGGCTAGATCCCAAGTAGACCCAGAAAGACCCAATAAAACTCCATGTGGACGTTTGCCAACCGACAAGTTTCTTCCAACTGAACAACACAAATTGTTCATTGATGTTGATTATGCCTCAGTCAGGGGAAACCATACGGTAAGTAATTTTGCCAGTTCTTTCTCTGGGTTAGTCCAGTGTATATTCCCTGTAGATTAATTCATATTATGTTTACTGCATCATGTTTCAGCAGGTTGGTTGTGGGTCATACAATTTACCTCTTTCTCATGTAAGCTTCTCCTCACAGCAAGAGAAGCTGTGTCCAACGGTTTCGGCAGCAAGTGTTACAATTAATGGAAATCCTACTTCTAATGGTGGGGCAGTAATCCCAAGTAAATCACGTATAAGGTGGACTCAGGATCTTCACGAGAAGTTTGTTGAATGTGTGAATCGCCTTGGGGGCTCTGAGAGTGAGTAACTTGTTAATTTCAAATTGTTGTGAAGAAATATGAATAGCTGTTAACATCTGAGAGTCCTCTTGACTGTAGAGGCTACACCAAAAGCCATATTAAAGCTGATGAACACAGATGGGCTGACCATCTTCCATGTAAAGAGTCACTTGCAGGTTTGGTATTTTGAGTTTTGAGTTTCTTCATCATGATTGTTGGTATCGTCTTTTCAGACGTCCTAAAAACACATTTTTTCCCCTCACCTGTCTTGCAGAAATGTAGAATTGCAAAATACATGCCAGATCCAGCTCAAGGTAAATTCTCAGCAAAAGTGCAGGGTGCTTTCCTTTCTTTACTTTGCCAAGTAAATCTTTTTTGTTTGATATTTCATAAATCTTGAGCAAATATTTTTGTGGTCAAGACTTGTTAACGCAGAGGATGAGCTTCACTGTTTTCCCAGGTTATGATTACTAACTTATTGTTCAAACAGTAATTAAAATTAACAATTCACAATTACTGATTTCTTATACTATCTTGGAAGACTAAAAGTAGTGCGAGGAGAGAATAACAATCTTGCTTTTCTCCTCACTGAAATTATTTATATAGGAAGTTGCAATGGAGAGAAAATACGATTATATCGATCATAATGGCAGAGTTTGAGCTGTGAAACAATACAGTCTGCTTTCTCCTAGTAGGTGGGAAAAACCGTAAACTAACAATAATCACGTAGATGTAGTTACGTTGAAACTCTCTAGTGGGACTGGGCATTATTACTACTAATGTTGTTCTCTTATCATCCTCCGTCTTGCTCTGATGCGGAGGAGGACAGTGATGGAATAACATCCCAGAAACACATGTAGCCGTCTCTGGCTTTTGTAATCGCTTTTCTTACATAAAAGAAAAAAGGATAGATTAATAAAGTGATATTCTCTTAACCTTTTGACTTTCTTTCCCAACTCTATATGATCTTTGAAGTGCACATTGTTCTTATCTCTATCCATTTGGCAGGTTACACCCCATACTGGGATCTAAAACTTCGTTTTCTGGTGCAGGGAAGTCTGACAAAAAAGCCCATATAGACGATGTGCATCAAATTGATGTTAAAACGTAATTCTTCTTTTGCCTGAACCTTTGTCATGGTTTTGAAGTTCCATTAGTTCCATCAAGATTTACTTCTGTTGAATTGCAGTGGCTCGCAAATCAGAGAGGCGCTTCAGCTACAGCTAGATGTTCAGAGGCGTCTCCATGAACAGCTAGAGGTGAATGCTTACTATATCCTCCATTTCTATGAGAATAACACTTCTAGTTTGAACAGTGTCTTCATGTTCTCTAGAGCATTCAGATTATGTAACAACGTGTTTAGAGTGGTTTAATTAATTTACTTCGTGTACCCAGATTCAGAGAAGATTACAGCTTCGAATTGAAGAGCAAGGAAAGCAGCTGAAGATGATGTTTGACCAGCAGCAGAAAACATGTAATAGCTTCTCGAATCTGGGCAGTACAGAAAATGATGATCCATCAGTTAGTCATAAAGAGGTTGAGGTTTCAATTGCCGAGGGGTCTGGAAATTCCTCCTTCCCTTCCAAGATATGTTAGCTCTCCAGGCACATGGTTGGTACTTGGTAGCTCTTCAGATGTGTAAGATTAATTTTAATGAGCAAAATATAAACCACACCGTACAAATTCTCTATGGCACAAACATATCGTCATTAATCCTCCATCAGAAAACTCTGTGATTGTAGTACACAAGATTATTGTGCTCTTTGGAAACCAGAATCCTTGTACTTCACCTTCATATTGCTCAAGAAACACTTTCATGACACCAGTGAGTAGATCATTTGTAGCTAGACAAGGCTTTTAAGGGTTAACTGAGATCCAAGCTGCAGTTATCTATACAGGATGTTATATTCTGTTTCCAAAGTATTAGGAAAGCAATGAGATGCGTGATTCTCTTGAGCACAGCAAAAAGACAATTCCGTTGAGGGATTCCCTTTTGTAGGTTAAATAATCCCAAGTTCCTAAGAAGATTTTTCTCGGTGGAAAACGAATCTGTAATTAGTCCTCTGTCTTTTGTTGTGGACGGTGGTGAGAAAGGGCACGCCTTAAAAAATTGAATTTGTATCATTTATGTACAAGCCTATGCTTTAGACAGGAATCCACTTGTCGTTGCCCTAATGCGATCGCAAATCGTCCGGCGCATACACTTGGCAGAGAATAGTTGTGATTATATATTAAATAGCACCTTTTACTCTTGGCCACACAAAAAAGAAAAAAAGTTGGAAAGAAAATAAGAGAAAAGCAAGAATTTTTTGCTCAATAGCCGAGGCTTACACTTTTTTTTTCCACTTATAAAAAGTTTAAGTGAGTTGAATCTCCAAGACTCATCGGAATCTAGATATATTTTTAGATTCAAAAAGCGCTTATAAAGATACTACTTATAATTATTATCCACTAACAAGGTTCTTACGTTGCCAACAGAATTCAGACTCATAATATTATAAGTTATAAACTAACTTCTTATCAATTAGACTAATTTTGTTTGTTAAATTTTAAAAAACTGAGCCTCGGTACAAGGGGCATCCTTCCTAGCCATTTCTCCTTTTTTGTTTGGGCCTTCGTCCTTGGAAGAAGATGCATCAGAGATGTTGCCTATTTCTAAACCATTTGTCTGTAGAGATGGTATAGCCTGGATCAATACATACATCTGTATGTAAAGAGTGCGGAGGATAATTAAGAATCTACATCCATTGGTTATGATAGTGATTGGATGGTGTTGTAAATGCCGATTTTTATGATTTTTATTCAAATATATCGAAAGAGCTATAAATATGAGTTCACAACTTTTCTTGTTTTACACTCTGTTCTTTACTCAACAATCACACTCTGCTGCCCGTCTCATAATAGCCAAGATATGTGCGAAGCTAGCATGCGGCTTAACAAAAAAAAAATCCCCTATAATGTTTGGTTCAATTTACAAATTATAAAAGTTCTTTATTTGCCTAAGACTTGTTTTCCAAAACAAAACAAAAAATATTGTAAATTTCAAGACATATATATACAGCAGATGCCTCAGGAGGATACTGTGCGTAGGGGGAAAAAAGCCTTGAAGCTTGAATAATTCCGAGTCGCATCTTGGTCAACATTGTCCTTAGCTCCTTACTCCATAATGTTGACATATTATGTCCTTCTCACTCACTCTCCAAAATCATGTCCTCATTCTACGCAATTTCTTCTTTCTTAATCACTTTGGATGTGTCCCACTCCAACCCCAATATAGTGATACCACAGCTAAATCCGGATTGCCCCGCGAAGATGATTATTTAACACCTCAGATTCCTCAGAATTAATTCATGAACGCTCCTCAAATACAACTGACCATGATAAACACACTCATAATTCACCTTCCAGAATGCATACCCACTACTCTCTTGAAGAGACGAATCCAAACAATAAATATTAATTGAAGAATTCAATTATCCCGCTGTTTCAATATTCTCTTGTCTTATCCTCAGCCTCTTGTTTCCGAATTTGTAAAGCCAACCAACGAAGAGGATGTATATCTGTCAAGCACAAATGTATTATTGAACCCTTTTCCTTTGAACAGGAAATTCACTTCCCTTTTTGGTCTAAACTCTAAAGAAACTTCGCATGATGCATGGAGACGATATCATGTCAACATACATTGCTACTTTTACTTCACCTCCACTCGCTTGTCTCTTTTTCATTTCCTCCAACATCATTACAAATATAAACTTTAAATAATCTAATTTCAAGTATTTGATCTATCCTTCTTGGTGAGCAGAGGAAATTAATAAACAGATGCCCGCGTTGGAACTTTGGCATTAGCTAGGTAGCTAAACCTTCACATACAGAAAAAGGTAGCGTATCTAGAGAGAAAGATAGAGAGAAGGATGCACCATTCTCCGCAGATCTTCAACCTTCAAGGGGAATCCGGCGCAGGAACTCAAAGTCTGTCCAAAGTTGGAGGACCAGAACACCAAACTTTCGAAACCATTGGATTACCCTTCAACATTATGTCTCCTCTCCAAACATCAACTGCCTTGTGTGGAACTAGAGCCTGGACGAGCTTTCACCAACATGACCCTCAGATTGATGTTCCTTCTAGTTTTTGTTCTGAGCTCCCACAGGAAATATATTCGCCACTTCCATGCCATAAATCTTCTGGGGATAACTCCGCCGTTACCGCTAAACAGTATCCATCAGCCTCCCAATTTAGTTTCACCAACTCCTTGCACTCCATTGTTGAATCTTTCTTGTCCAGCAGCGAAGAAAGCTTTTCTTCTTCTGATATGTATGGTGAGTGTCCCTCTGATTCAGACAGATATAGAGAGTTTCTCGGTGAAGATAACATGTCTTTACATGAGCGCTCAAAAGAAAATGAATTGCGCGCCGAGGACGCTGCTGAAGAAGTGGAACCCGTGGAAATTTCCTTTCAGCATAGAAATCTGCAGGTTCTTATTTATTACTACCATCTTTTGATTTCGTTATTTAATACCGACACAATATGATGATTCATTGGCTTTCTATACTCAGTCACCAGATAAGCAGTGTTCACGGGCTTGTGGGGTTGCTTGTGTTCCATCTCCTATCAACACTGTTTCTAGGAGCTCTCTAACTCGTAAAAGAAGAATAAGATGGACCAAGGATCTTCATGAGACTTTCGTCATGATTGTTAATTGCCTTGGCGGTCCCGAGAGTAAGTTTATGTAACACGCGACAGAGGATAACCACTCAGTTTTATAATTAGTTCGTTATTTGATTGATCTTATATTGTAGAGGCAAAGCCTAAGTCCATACTCAAGATGATGGATTCAGATATGCTGACCATTTCTCACATCAAAAGTCATTTGCAGGTGATTAAAATTCTTAATATTAAGCAAATCATTTGTTGTTTTGAAACTTCGTCAATATACCTACTGATTGTCTCTATCTGCCCGGCAGAAATATCGTTCTACAATATGCGTGCGGAAAGATCTGCAGGGTAAACTATTTCTGTTCAACTTGCTTGTGTTACGAGTGCCTTGTCTTTTTCACCATCACTTTCAATCGAATTCATTTAACCCTACATGAAATTCCGACATACCTGCTTCTTTTCTCTTTTGACCAGTTCTAATGAGGAGTTTCTTTAAAGATGGTTTAGAAAAGTAGTTTCCCATGTTATTAGACTTTTAAAATATAGAATATACTATGAGAGTAAGCTTTAATTTTTCATTTATTTGGAGGGTGAGTGTAGACATGAAAATCTCTGGAAATTAAAATAGACATTACCATCTGCTAGCTTTTGCAGCACGCTAAAATGAATCATGTTTCCTCCCCTTGCCGGATAATATAGGAAGCTATATATCTATGTATTTCCAAAATTGGTCAGATGTTTTAGTTCTCATTTTCGAACAGTATTCACTCTCTTGGGCTTTTGTTTTCAAACACAAAGGATATATATATAGACTCCAAAGTATCGTCATTGCTAAACAGTAATTAACCGGGTTGCCTCTTGGCATTTCAGAAAGATCTGGAGAAGGAAACCAACCAGAAGGAGTCTTCGAGCTTCAACTTAAAATGTAGTCATCACTTTTTAATTTATTCTCGGTAAATCCTGTATGCATTTACGTCTAGTTTTTCTAATCATACCAACATATAAAATCTTTCCTCGCGCCAGCCATAAGCAAATTGAGGAATCACTACAACTTCAACGTGAGGTCCAAAGGAGTCTCCACGAACAGCTAGAGGTAGTATACGCTATACAGTAGTTGCCAATCTTATTTCATGTGAATTATGCTTAATTTGTCTGGGTTACTCTTTTTGATGTTCAGATACAACAGAATTTGCAATTACTAGTGAAACAGCAGAGGAAGCAGCTCAAAATAACGTCAGATTACCAAAAGCAGGGAAGCAAACTGCAAGTGTGTGCCCCAAAATGATGAGGATCGATTACTTTCTGGGGGAAAATCTCCATTTTCACAGGCACCTTAAGACGCATAGTTTGGGCATATATACTTGTTTGGAGTAATAATCAAGCACGTGAACAGGAATGATAGAGGGGTTTTCAGTTTAAATGGCGGTGGTTGGTTTCAAAGTGAAAATGTCTCATTTCTTACGGTGTTAATTGGTTGGAATTTTAAGCGTAGTCAGTTTGAAGGATCTATGCTTTGTTGTAGAGAGATTATGGGGAGGAAGAGAAGCCGACAACTGGCCTTGGACCGCTTAAGGAGGTTAGAATAACAGTTTTCCCGTTCAAAACCAAGTTGGATCACATCAAATGATATAAATTGCCCTCGCTCAGCGTAACAAAGATTGCTAACTTTAAAATTGGTCTCTTGCAAAATGCATAAATTTAACTTTCCAACCCCTTGGTACGATTTATCTCATTAAACGGTCCAATTCATTTTAATCAGTATCGGACCTTAACTGTAAAAAAATAATTATTTAATGCTAATTACCATGTATTGGCAATTAATTTAATTTTTGAATAATGCTAATCCAATTGTGCCAAGAAATTTGCTCTCGAACTCATTCATAAAGTGGCTTTTGTTGATACGATACTATTGACCAGAAAATAAATAGATCTTTAGAACCTTTAGACTTCAAATTTAATAAAGAATCTCAATAATAAATATAAATTAATACTCCTCCAGTCCTAAATATAAGACTCCTTTTCTAGTACTACAAAAGGGGTCTTATATTTAGGACAGGAGAAATACTACTCTTGTCCTTAATGTTATACATATTTAAACTAATTTGATTAGACTTAAAAAGTTAAGTAAGTTAATTAATTATAATAAATATGACATGTTTTTTCCTTAAAACACTTTAATTATCTTCCTTAATTCCTTTCCTCTCTCATACTTGGTTATCATTATACAATATGGATAATTTAGGAAAAAAATAATAAATTTATAAAATAAGTTTTAAATTTAAAATCAAGATTAACTCTCCAATTAGCCTGTATATTAATCACAGAAAGAGTAAAAACAAAGCCCCGTTTCATAGATAACGTGGCAACACCAGGTAAGCTCACTTCATCGAGGGCTCAGATGAGCTGACTGAAAACTTCAGAGGATTTAGGTCCGTCTACGGGGGGAGGGACTGAGGGGTATGGTAATCGACCACGGACCTTTTCCTACACAGTGCTTATTGGCTGGGCCTCCTGGGTTTGATCACCAATGGGCCTCTTAGGTTGCGGTCAACAGACTCAAAAAAGGCCGGCAATCTTTATTTGTACTTTGTGCCCTAGTCGACGAACTAGGTGGCGATCGGACACTCCCCATAACGACGACGTCGTACCCGATATTTGATCTTTCCCACCTCCTAGTTTCGATTCTCGCAGCTCCACTCGACAAAAGTTTAAGCTCTCCTTCTTGCCTGCATTAAATCTCCCAGAAGCAGTAATGATCTACTCGCGAAATTTTACATTGAAATTCACTCTTCAACGGCCTCCCCCTGATTTTCTACTTAGGTCATCGGAAAACCTAGTCGGGTCTATATCTCAAATCCCTAGACTATACAGAGCTGAAAGAGCAGTTCCGCCTGCCCGTTGTGAAGATCTTGAAGCGGCTGTGAATGCTGCCGGTCTCACCAGCAAGCAGGCCCTAAAAGAAGCAAAAGTTGCTTTGCTGGAGTATCTGCATGCTACTAGAAGCATCCAGTACTTGGATGCGGATCATATGAGTAGAAACTCGCCTTACTTTCTTGAGGGGCTTCTGAAGAAAGTAGTCATAGCGGGGAACATTGGGCGATCAGTTTCCAGGTATTTGCGTTATCATCCCATCAATGAATTTGAGCCCTTCTTCGAAAGCATCGGTCTAACACCCTCTGAATATCCATCTATTTTACCCAAAAATATGATGTTTTTGAGTGACGATCAACTGTTACTGGAGAACTATTACGCTCTTTGTAACTATGGGATTCCTCGTAATAAGATAGGAAAGATATATATGGAAGCAGCTGAAGTGTTTCGATATGATTATGGGGTTTTACCGTCAAAGCTTCGAGCTTATGAAAGATTGGGTCTTGGCCAGCCTACTCTGCTAAAAGTCATTGCTTCTAGCCCATACCTTCTGACTGGAGATTGTAACCCTGATTTTGTTAAGGTTATTGAGAAGTTTAGGCATTATGTTAAGGATATTAACTGGATTGAGGGACATTTATTGGATGACACTTCTTGTAATTGGAGCCAGATGCTCAGGCTCCTGTGCTTTTTGGGCAGGGTTTTGACTGAGCAACAGTTATCTGACATAATCAACCTGCACCCTGACTTTCTCTTTGAGGGATCGGGAGGTAGTAGCACACTCTCCCTTATTGTCTTCCTGCTAAAATTTGGATTGTCTGTGGATCAAATATCCTTCATATTTATAAATTTTCCACCGATAAGAGTGAGCAAATTCCTTTCAAACTTGAGGCATTGTTTTCTATTCTTAAGTGAACTTGAAATGGAGGCTGCAGAGATTGGGAAGATTTTCCGTTCTCACTCCTTAATGTTGGGTTCATTCACTTTGAAGAAAACCAATAGTTTACTTTCTAACTTGAATGTTGGGAAGAAGCGACTTCGGATGTTCGTACAGGATAATCCGTTAGAATTGAAGAATTGGGAATTGGGAAGAAGAGTCAAGCCTTTGCCGGGCACCGACGAAGAGAAAATATCCCGGTTGCGGAAGACAGAGTTCTTGTTGAGATTGGGATATGATGCGGACTCTAAAGAGATGAAAGATGCATTTAAATTGTTTAGAGGTAAGGGAGCAGAACTCCAGGAGAGGTTCAACTGTATTGTTCAAGCTGGCTTGGATCCTCAAGACGTGCAGGAAATGCTCAAAGTTGCCCCTCAGATTCTTAACCTCAGAACAGATGTAATCAACCAGAAAATTGACTATCTTGTAAATGAACTAAGACATCCCGTATCAACTTTAGTCAACTTCCCATCTTATCTTTCCTACAGTACTGAAAGAGTCCGGCTTAGGTTCTCAGTCTATAAGTGGCTTGTAGACCAAGGATGTGCTGATCCCAATATTTCTTTGAGAGCTGTAATTTCATGCAGAGAGGACATGTTCATACAATGTTATGTAAATCGCCATCCAAGTGGCCCTAAATTTTGGCAGGATTTGAAGAATGAAATTTATTGTCAGAACTAGCATTTTAACTCTTTGGACATACGAATGATCTAGACTTGATATCGATATTTTAGTCTCTCTCTAATCCTCGCAAGGGATCAAAGGTTGATTGACAAATGACTTGCATGTGTTCTGAAAACGCATTGCCTCCAGTTAACTTGATTACTATAGGTTGGCATGCTGGATAGTTATAGCCGATTGAAGATTAGGCTTGTTTAGAGCTCAATAGTTTCCTCTCTTAGTACATTTGCAGGTAACCAGTACATTTGCAGGTAACCAGGCAGTACAGAGGAAATCTGTCCATTGCTAGTAGCTAGCTAGACATTACAGAGGAAAACGTGTTTGACTCTTGATCAATTGTTCACGTGTTAGTATTTGCTTAAAATTCTAAAGTAATTTCTTAAATTGTAAATAAAAATCTATTTTCAACTTATTTATTATTTTTAATTAATTTCAACTAATTATTTGTTATCTTAGGAATTAGTTATTCGAAGTTTATGATAAACACCAGAGGGAGTGCTAATTTGTCAAAAAATATATATTGATTTACTTAAAATGTTTTTTTTAAATGATCGGTACTAAAACTATCCTTAGGGGGTGTTTGAAAGCACTCAAAAGTGTTTTTTAGAAGTATTTTTTCATAAAATGAGACAAACTCTTCCACATATTTACTTTGTATATCGTAAAAGTACTTTTAAAACCATAGTTTGATTTCTATTCAAACACCCCTTAATGTAGGAGAATATCTATGCCATTAATAAAGCTGATTTTATATTAAGGATTGTAATTCTTTTTAAAAAAGTGAATATATGTTTGTAAATCTAGTTTCTTTATTTTTTGTGTGTTATTTATCTGTTTTTATTGTTTCTTTTTTTTTTGATACGTCTGTTTTTATTGTTTCTTGTTTATCTTAACTAACGGAATAGAATAGTTGTCACAAGTGTGTGTTGTTTGTTTGTTGGTGCGTGAGAAATTTCATGTTATGAGACGCCTGCGCCTCACGCTTTCACCTGAAAAATGGAAGAAAATTTCTGCCAAAAAGATATTTAAAAAAAAAAAATGCGCACCGCTGGAATCCTGCTTGAAAAAGCATGGATTAGGAGGCGGTTTGGGCCTTTGTGCGGTTCTCTATATCAAGCGTGATATTCTGCTGATGCTATTTATAAAGCATAAAAAAAAAAAATTCTCTGTCTTATTTATAAAGTACTGAAAAATTTTTTTATATAAATTTATAATTTTACTTTTTATTTATTATTATGTTGACTTTGTTTGCATGAAATAAAATACATATTATATGGGGATAAAACTAAAATTTATATAAGAGTTAATGAAATTTAAATTTTTATTTATTTATGAAGGAGTATTTTTTATTGGATGTTAATTTAGTGAAAAATTATATTCTAACTAATACTTTTATTTTTATTTTAAACATGAGGTATATTGCATACTTTTCATTTTTTTTACAAATATAAGTATTTGAATAGGCATAAGCTTCCTCGAGTTTGAAAATTTATTTACATTGTTTATGAGATTTTGTGTACTAACAGAGTTTATTTTAAGTACACTTGGGTTTCTTATACATGCATAGAAGTCGCATTCATCATGATGGGGGGGGGGGGAAGAGAGGGGAGAGAGAGAGGTGGCATTCGTAGATACCATTTAGTACACAGACACAGATATTGACATCGGAGTATTAACTGGCGTAACATTTTTCAAAATTACAAATAGCATTACAGTATTTACTTTAGGAAGGTTTAGATGCTGCCGTGTCGTTTCTCTACTTGAACATACCGACCCCTCAACATCTTCGCTTTAACTCCGATACCTCGTGTCCACCTTTTTCCTTCCTACTGTCTCCAATTCATTGCTTTCCGTTTGCCTCTTCTTTTCTTCTCTCTTCCTTAGGTTACTGCTCTCAAACCCGGCTCGGCTTGACCCACGGAGCAGCTTCAATCTCTTACATTTATCCATCACGTCCCTTTCTGATCTGGCTCTTCTTCATCTTTAATTTAGATCAATTTTTTCTGCCCCTTCATCGACTCTGTTATACATTACTGTCTGCAGCAGCCGGCCTTTCAGAGGAAGGCTGTCGTGCTCTTTTCGGCTTTGACATTTTCTGGATTTGTGTAATCAGATTTCATAAGAATGGGCCATCGTCGTGTTTCAGATGCGGAACGTAAATAAATTCTACGAGGTGAGCCTCAAGTCTCTTGGTTTCTCTTGCTTTATTTATTTCTAGTAGATCTTACAAAATGTGTGTTCCCTTTTCTTTTCTTAATTTCTATTAAATCCCGTTGTCTTTTTAGTATACGAAACTTAGCAAGGAGCTCTATGAATCTTCAAACTTTATTCGTCACAGTGTTTTAATTGATCGGGATCAGTGGAAATTAGGATGTTTAATTGGTAGATTGGGATTGGATTTTGGTGGCAGTTCAGTGTCATAAATCTGAACTAAAGAGGCCTTATGTTTATGCACAGTTACGTCCGCTTCTTTGCGTAATGGGATTCAGCTTATTGTTTTGAGTGGATTTGCATGAGTAAACGGGTCCAAATCGCTGCTGAGGAGAGTGATATTAAATAAGATACGGGAATATCTCGTCATTGGCCTGACAGGATCTGGCCAGGTGAAATGGAGACCCTATTCCGTGGATTGGTTGCTCATAATTTCGTAGAGATCCGTCATGCGAATAATTTGCTTGTCGTGAATGTCGTTTCTGAATGACCAAAAAGAAAAGAAGAAACAAGAATGTTGTTACCTAAGTTGTCCTAAGAAATCATCCGATTGTCTGCCATATGCCTATATTTTTTTGTGTGCTCTGTGAACTTGAGTTATTCTCTTTCTTCCTTTAGCCTACACTATATTCAGTAGGATATATATATAAGTTTCCATGTCCTTTTCATCTTTCTATCCTTCTATTTTTAAAGCTTGGCTATGTCCTATATCTAAAGTTATTGGCTCATTGCTGGTGGCGCACTTCAGAGTTTTAACTGACGTGCTGTTTACCTATTCCTTTAAAGGCAGAGTGCTGAAGAGAAATAATTAGCCGTGCTGCATACCACTTGATTCACATCTTTCTTTAGTAGCGTTGATTTAATATGCACAGATAACTGATTTAAGCAGTACATACTGATGAAGTATTGCCAATGAGAGGATTTGAGGTGTGCAGAGTATTGAAAGATAGAAGTGTGCTCAGAACTACCTCATCACAAGCCTTTTGAATTGTTGGACATCTTTCATTGCCATTCATTTCTTTGACCCACACCTGGACCTCTAAGTGCAGTTATTTTACCCTTGCAGCTTTCTACAAGAGCTGTTTAGTAGATTTCATCGGCAAGGTCCTTTTCACTATGGGTAAAGGCAGAGGAAAAGGGAAGAAGCAATCGGTTATTGCTAAACGGGAAGAATATGGAAATGAAAAGGACAAAGGTTCTGCTTACAGGCGAAGTGGAATACAACAAAAGTCACTGAAGGATGAAATTGAAGAACCAGAAGAAGTGTCAGGAAACATAGAAGACGGGGAGAACGTGGAAGTTAAAAATTCAAGCACTGAGAATAAGAGAAAAAGGAAAAGGTCTGTACTAGTTAAAGAAAAGATAGATCCTGTGAAAGAGGAGAATCCCATCAGAGCGAAACGAGATCCGGATGATTCAAAAAAGCCCGTCGGATTCCGGCAAAATGGAAGCAGGCGGAAAAACAAGCCTCGCCGGGCAGCTGAAGCTGGTGTAAATTGCAACTTGCAAAGCGAGATTTTTGTCTGATTGTCACGATAGTATTAAGTTGCGAGTTTTTTTTTTTGAAGAACTGGAATTTTTTCAGTCACAGACAAGATTTCTGTCCTATGTAAGGCTTGTAATGATTGCTTATCATAAATTATGCTGACTTCTCTTCATTTGTGTGTGTGTGGGTGTATTGATCTCCTTTAGAATAAAAAGTTGCCTTAGCCGTTAGTTCAGCTTAAAATTTGTTGGCCACAATACCCGTAAATAAACTTGAATACATATTTTTTCAATGGCAACAAAAATAAATGGAAGTCGTGATGGCAGAAAAAATGGATTAAAATATGTCCTCTTTTTTTTCCCGTTTCACAGAGACTTTGTATACTGTGAAAGTAACAAATGTCGGTAATTTGACTAATTTCAGTAGAAGTTATTAGAGTTCCATAGAATGTGTTCCGCTGTTTATGATTTTCTCGCCTTTATTTATAAGTTAATTCTTATATGTGTGCATCTGTTTTTCAAGTCTAGCAGCCAGCAAAGCAAATTGGGAAGCTGAACCGTATTGTAACTATGTAAAGAGGCGATACCAGAAAAATGGCATATAGGTAATAGGTGTCAAAATAAAAACGAGCTAAAGTAAAAATAGGTCGAATGTACTATCCTTCTTATACACTACCTACGGTCCTTAATATAAAAAGTTATTTAACTTTTATTTTATCCCTAAATATAAAATTTTAATTAACTTTATCTTTTATATTTATTCATTTTTCTAAGATAGTCATTGTAATTGTAATGGTAATTCCAGTCAATGTACTTAATTAACAGGGATATTTTATGAAAGACAATATATATTTATTACAAATAACTAATTTAATCTATTTAAATTAATTGATTAGTTCTTATATTAAGCATAGTAGTATGTTTGTGTATATATTCACAAGGGATGTGCGTGAGACATAAATAGCACTATTGGTTTTCGACCAAGAGCAGTCTTTGCTGATATCGGCAGCAATGAGGTTTGCTGGTCTAGGAGGAGACAGAGAAGGAATATATGGTCATGAGAGTGATAATTGCAATTGCGCAATATTCAGTAAGAGACAGCGTCCCTTTTTTTTTTTTTTTTTTTGGCACAGAGAATTACCCAACACGGCATATTGGTAGACTTGGAATCTCAGAATTCGGCTGAACGAGCATCTCAAATGACTCAGAAATTGTACCACTATTGGTGGCGGTTGCCAGCTTTCTTAATCAAGCCTTGTCTGCCACAAAATTCCATTGATGCCTCCATTAACAAGTTTCGTCACGTAATAATTTGAGTCATTGACCATTCTCGATCTTGAATTATTTTCCTCTGTTTCTTATCTTCCAAGTATCGTTCTCTGTTTGTTTATATGGTCATAGATGGGAACCAATCTTTCATGAGCTTCTCAGTGATGCTAGTTCCTAGCTTTTCTATATATAACAAGTGATGTTACTAAGAATGGCTGTTCAATTTTTTGTTTGGGTTATTTTAAGTCTGCATTTAAACGCCGCATTCGAGGACTCGAAAACTGGGCAAAAACCCATACGCAAGTACGTTACCTATCATTTTAGGCTCTCGTCTATTTTTGGCAGCGCAAAAGTAGAACTTGCAGAACTTACTATTATAGTGTGACAGTTAAAGGTTGCAGTAATAATTACGTTTCCAAAAACTGCATGTATGGGTACAGATATTAACAAAACCAAACATTAACGCGCATGTTTACATTCCCAACTTGTTGCCCGGTCGGCGAACATGTTTCTATTGTTCGGAGTAAAATCAACAGTTATCTATCATTTTGTTTAAGTTTTGTTTACTAACATTTTTTGGTCATTTGTCAAAATGATATGCTAATCACATTCTCTTTTAAATATGATGTCAATACGAATTGTTGTTATTTCAGGAACTGTTTGGTTGCCGGCATGTCGGGCATGGAATGATTAATGGGGTCTCTCCTTCTCTGTTTCACATATATTTGATTGCATTTTTTCAAATATATTTTCACCAAAATGCCCTATAAACTTTCACCCTGTTTATTTCTCTTATATACGTTCTCGTTGTTGTTGTATTTGTTAGTTGTTTTTAATTTATTCCATGTGTAATATTTGTCCTTGTTAAAAATTTTATCCTCCAGACTAAAATTTTAAATCAAATCAATCCAGTGCAAATAAATTAATTTAGATAAGGAAGAAATTGAAGCTGTTGATTGTTTTATTGGCTTAAGGGTATTATAGTTCTTATCCTTAATTTATATTTGAATAAACAATATAATTATACCCCATTCCTTTCCATTATCTCATGATCATGAAACAAATGGCTCCTTAGAATACTGCTGAGTGAAGT
>NW_021633523.1:0-154725 GCF_004799145.2 Neltuma alba
GGAATAATTATTGTTGTGTTGTTTTATTAGTTTAATTAGTTTAGGGAAAACTAGAAATTCAACAACCAATTTATTTATTTAACTTATGGTAACAAAAATATGGACGGTGATGGAATTACGTGGCAGGACATAAACTGATTTCAAATAACAGTAGGCGACGGGCCACTCTGACAACAATCCGCCTTTCTCATCCATGCACCATGCTATAAACCCCACTCAGTTATGCAGACGGTAATAACTTGGCGTACTGTTCCAGTTTTATTTATGAGTCAGGGAGGAAAGATATTTTTCGGTTATATTGTCAATTTGCTTTTTTAATACTCTTCCGATTCTTAATATAGGACCTAATTATTGAGTTGATTTTGATCATAATATAAAACCTATTTCTCATATTTATTAATTTTTCTTAAATTACTTTTATGGAGCTTCCTCAACCATAGTCAACCAAGAAGAGAGAGGATCTTAAGGAAAATAACTATGATATTTTAGGAAAAACATATCATATTTCTTACAATTAACTAACTTACCTAAATTTTTTAATCTAATCAAATTAGTTAAATGGGTCTTATATTAAGGATAGGAGGAGTAACAATTTTACCCCTCATTTTTTTGGGAGTGAATTTTTACCTCTCATTTATCTATCTTCTACTTTTTTGTTACTGAAATCTCATAATACCCTTGAAGCTAAAATGGGTCGGGTGCAATTGAAATGGGTGAGTTGCATTATTAATTATTAGTATGATGCCCATACATTTACTGACGGCTTCCTTCCATTTGAGTAAACAACAAAACTCTCATGCTATAATAAACATTTCCTTCTATTATTGTCTTGATTATGCAGCTCACTTTAAAATGATTGCAAGTATTCACAGGAGATTTTTAATATTTTAAACCAATAACTAAATTTACTAAATAAATATGTGGTTATTTAATTTAATTAATAAAGAAAAACAAGTTTTTATATGGAATATGTGAGTATCCAAAAGTTTTTTGATCAACATCTTTATTTTTCTCTAATTGAATCCTCACAAAATATATCTAATAAATTAGAAATATAAATATAGAATAATGTATTTATTAAATGTGGTCCTTCAATTTTGCGTTTGAAAAAAAGTTGATATAGAGCAACATGCACCCATCCGTGGTGGAGAATATTCTAGTTGGGTAAACTGTACTCCTCTATATGGGTTGGCAAAAAAGAAAAAGAAAAGTACTTTATTCCTATGAAGTATTGTGTATATTAAACAAAGATGAAATTAGAAAATTGTTAAATTCTAAAACAGAATTAATGAGATCTAAAGATTTTTTTTTGGTGAATGGATTTCTAAGTTTTAATTCTGCATTATGGAAGCAACTGCAAATCGGATCACTAAACCACCACAAAGATGGAGAACTGACGGTGGCGCAAGGAGGGAACGAGCGTCTTGCTTCCGAACCTACGAGCTGTGATTGGTCGCTAAAGAATTGCTCTGACTTTGCCGGCGAACTGCGACTGGTTGCAGACTTACAGCAGCATCTCCAAATTTTAACTCTATTAACCGTAATTGTGACACAGGCATAGCTAAACTTTATCAACGTATAGGAAGGAGAAATAATCACTTTTTTTTCTCTCCCAAGTTCGAACTCATAATTTCACACTTTACAAAACTTTAAGGAAGATGTTTGATGTTATTGGACGATAAAACCCAGCAAATTATGATCACTGAAGTCATGGAAACACAATTACAAAGTAATCAAACTTGGATATTTCATTATTAGACACTGTTTCAATATTATCAAAGGATAAGCAATTGAAAATTATCGATATTAATGTTCTTTGTTACTTTTCATCTCTTTGTCCATATTCTATGTTAAAGTTGTACTACATTTGGTCTTTAATATAAAAAATAATTTAATTTTTAATTTGATTTTAAATATAAGATTTCAATCCATTTTTACTCTCACATTTATTTATTTTTTTAAAGTAGTCCTTGCAATAATTGCATATGTTGAAGATTTCATTAAATAGTAGTTCTAGCTAATATATATGATTAGCAAGGGTATCTTAAGAAAAAAAACATCTTTTTAATATAAATAACTAATTTAATAAACTTTTTTAGTATATTTAAATTAGTCAACTAACTTTTATATTAAGGACAAGAGGAATTCATTTTGCATTCGTTAATTATTATCAGGCAATGAATTGACTTGCACTATTTTGTTATTCAGTATTAATTAAAAAAAATCAGGATCTCCAAGCAATTTCTGCATGAGATGAGGGAGAAAAAGGATGAAACACAGAAGATGATAAAGAGTGTGTTTGGATTAGCGGTGACAAAAATAACTTTTTTTGAATTTGACTGGGTAAAAAGTTAGATAGTATAATATGATTTATGTTTGGATTGAGTTTATGAAAAAGTCAGTTTGAGAAGTTAAAACTTGTTTGGATGATTAATGAAAAAGTAAGTTTAAATATAAAATGACTTAAAAGGATATAAATTTTTTTAAGTAATACATACCTAATATTATATGTATATAATGTGACCATTTTAAAAGAAATATTAAAAATAAATAAATTTAATTTATTATTATGAAGAAATTAAAAAAATACTAAATATTTAATTAAATATATTTAATGGATAAATATATATAAATTAGAAATCATATACATATAATTTCTGTTTTTCTCGGTTTTTTTTTTCAGCCACAATGAGTGAAATAAACACATGTAGAAAGCCAAAGTGGATACCACTAGCCTGTTGGCCTAGTGGTGTGGGTGTGTGCGTGATGCGGGTTCGATCCCGCTCCATTGTAACTCAAAAAAAAAGAAAGCCAAATTGGATATTTGAGAGGTAGGTGAGAAATATTAATGCTGACCCACTGGCAAAAACAAATGATGAGTTCTCCTTAAAAGGCCCGTTTACCCCTAAAAGTCAGATTGCAAAAACGGTATTCCAAACACTCTAAATTCAAAAAACCTGTTTTTGTCATTTGGGAAGTCAGTTTGGGCCTCCGATCCCAAACAGACCCAAACACGTCCGCGGAAGCAAATAGCGCAAAGTCAGTGGAAAACATATATATAAAGCACTCTGCGATAGCTGGGAAACAATATTCTATATAAACAATGATTTACTTTTCTGGGAAATGTTACGCTCATATGAATATTTTATAATCCATATTTTCTGATCTCGAAATCCCCAAGGTTCTTAATTACTTATAGAATATGCCTATTTCTCCATTTTGTGCTGAGGCATCAAAGCAGCAGCACTACTGTTTCTCACCGGAGTCAGTCTCAGTCGTCCGCCATGCTTCGATCCTCAACTTGAAATTAGCATTCAGTAGTTTTCTCTTTTTACTCTGCTTTTCCGTTGGATTATTATTATGTGACCTCATTTTCATCTTCGTTTGTTGTTGTTTCTGCTTCTGCCTTTTGCACAATTGTTCATTCTCTACTTGGACAGATTCAAGGTTGGTCGATCTCTGAAGCTTCTCTGCGCACAATAATCTTCATCCCTTCATTACTTTGCTCGATCAAATTGCATGCACATTAAGGAAAGATAGATGATTTTGTATGTGCGGGAAAAGTAGATTAGATTTATTGGCGAAAACTCAAGCCCCAAACTGCGGAACTATATATATGACTTCAATTTTAATTATTATCACTTTGGTTCAGTCTCTGTATATATATATTGCATATGCAGGAACAGTAATAATGAAAAAGGTAGGTGGTGGAAGGCCAAAGGATAATGATGTGCGGGGACACGTTGAGGTACTGGCGGAAGGACGAAGATGGAAGTGTAAATATTGTGAATTGGAATTCTCAGGAGGTGCCAGCAGAATCAGATCTCATATTAATGGAGAAAAAGGCGGAGGCATTCGAGTCTGTCAAAATTTGTTTCAGACAAAGGAAACTCCAATGATCTCAGAGACAACCTCCAACATTGTCACCAAGGTTACGTGATTATATATTATTATGCTCCCTTCTATCTTTTTTATAAGTCATGCAGAGGGGATTTTTTCTTTTTGTTTTTTTGCCAGCTTTTTTTTAAAGATATCATATTTGATATTTATTACATTTCTCCCACGTTGCCGTTATTTAATGTTGACCCAATTATTTACAGTTACGCTATACTGTAGGTTTAAATGAAGATAAAATTAATTAGATGCTCCTTCACTTTTCAGACAGAGGTGAAGAGTTTTAATTTTAACTCTTCCCTTAGTTCTGGTAAATTTTTTTACAAGTCATGCTCAGGGAATTTTTTTTTCCCTTATAAGAAATCTCATTGGACGGTCTATTAGATTATAGCATGCCCAATGAAGCAGGACAAATCCAAGCTGATGCCAAGTATCAGGAAGGGGTTCGAGTTGTTGGGTCTTCTTCTGTTTCCGATGGGGAGAATCAAGACTTGAAGGTTATACAATATGTGTTTGAATGCTCAAGGTTAGATTCATACTTCTGACTGTATATGTGCTTCTAATATGTATAGATGAATGTATTTTATTTTTTGTTTTCTTTTTTCAAATCACTCTAATTCTATGCTTTGATAAATATATCATTCTAATTAATTCTTCAGTCCTGAAGATAAGGTTTTTTGTTCCCCACTTTCATATTTGTCTCAAGAAGAATTTGCCACGCTTAAAGCAGGGGCTTTTTTGGATTCATTGGTGAGTATTTATTTATTATATTTTTATATTCTATTTTAATATTAATGACAAAGGTTTTAGTTATATTAATAATATTCAGTTTCATGCATCCTTAGGTAATAGATACTTTTGCGGAGATGTTAACCCATATTGAGCGAAAGAAGAAAATTACACCTTCGAATTGGTATCTTCCCGTGGCATTTTCGGTGATTTCCGATTCCCTTCTTTGTTACATGATGCATGTCAATAGTTGTTTAATCTAAAACTAGTTCTTTGTCATTGGCAATAACTCTTGACGGTTCATCCGTGATGTAATTATAGGAGGCAGCACTCAAAGGCAGCATAGGTCACTTCTTGGGCTTTGTCCATCGCCAAAAAATAAAAGAAAATTATATGTCTGACCTGAAATCCTGTGAGAAGGTATGTCAGTCTTTTCAACTCTTTATAGAAAAGTTCCTCTATCAACATGATTACTTTTTTTTTTTGTTTTCCTACTGTGTGCATGTCAATTTGATTTTTGTCATCACAAATGATAGGTGTTTATTCCCGTTCACATTGAAGCAAAGCCAAATTGTGGACATTTTTATTTATACATTATCCATGTAAAGAATGAAGAGATTGAAATATGGGATTCTCTGCTCGATACATGTGTGGCTGAAACAGATCGCAATGAGAATACAAGAAAATTGGTGAGATTGGTGAGTGTTAGATAATTGCAATATTGACAACATTAATCGATCAACTATATCCGGTTGCTTGCAATGGAAAAGCTCTTCAAGAAAGTAGCATTTACGAAATTTCTTTCCAAGAAGGAAATCAACATCGTCGAACAGCCTAATGGGTGCGTGGACGATTATTATGTAAAATTATATAAACTTTACTAGAAAAAGTTCTTATGATGACCTTATCATATATATTTCTTTTAATTTGTAGATTTGACTGCGGTATCTTTGTTATGAAGTTCATGGAACAATCATATAATTATGTGAAGAGAAACTCTTCATTTCAGGTATGACCTCTTACAAACATGTAGTCATATAGACTCATGGGTAAGCACTAACACATGCCCGCACAGTCCTACACGAGCACGCAAGTACTCTCTTTTACCCCATGAGGGGGAAATGGAGGGAAAGGTAAGGATGAGAAAATTTTAATGAGATCAATTTTAAAAAAATTGAAGAAATGGGATTTTAAAATTTTAATAAAGAGAATATGTAAAATAAAAAGAGTACTACAAATTAATTAAAGACTTTTAACCCAATTTCTTTAATTTTTTAAATTGGTCTCATTAAAATTTTCTCCCTCTTTTCCCTCCCTCCGTTTTCTTTATCCCAAACAGACCCTTAGTCATACAAATGATATGGACGACTGCGTAGTTTGAGAGTGAAAAAGAAAGGGAGGTGTAACAACTCAATACGAGGATATTCATAAGAAAGGCCACGTGTCAAGAAAATGGAAAAGGGAATGTGTTTATCATGAGGACGTTGCAAATGTGGGAGTGAGTAGTGTAGAGGTGGTTACACTATATTAAGGGAGAGGTGAAATGAGAATGGGGTGTGGATGATTTGGATGATCTTTTCTCTGGTCCCATTCTTCGGGAATCTTCTCTCTGTGACTCTCTTCTTCTTCTTCTTCTTCCCTCTTCCTTGTGTCTCGTCCCTCTATTTCCCTTTTAATTCATTTTACAGTGTTCTTTCAATGTATTTTCAGATGCCTGTAATTGTTACAAATTAGATTGAATCTTAAATACATACTTGTTATTCCGTTGTGCTGAGATATTACGATTTAGATCGTTACAAATGGTGATTTCGTTGAGAGACTCCTACCCTGTGGCCGATGATTTTACCGATGCTGAACTTGATGAGCTGGAAACTTCAATCCAAAAGTTGGGTGCGACGATGGGACCTCAGTTGGATCGCATGGATGCTCGATTTGATCGCTTGGAGGCATCGTTGCTGATTCTTGCGCAGAAGGTTGTTGAATTAACCAAAAAGTTTGGTGGAACCGAACGGGATACGGTACAAGTTGAGCTTCAAAGGGCTCTCCAACAATATGACTCACCATTGTCTTATACTTGTTCATTAACTGGGACAACTTTGGTGAATGCCACGCCGACCGGTATTGACACCCTAACATCTGGAGCCAATGATCCGCCATTAGCTACTAATGGAAAAGAAAGTAACGACATGAAAATTACAAATGGAGCTGATCTGATGAGGAACGATATGGAACTAGATCCAAATAGTGGAGTCGGACTTGATGCATATCCCATTGCTGATTCACACTTGACCGATTTCAGTATAGAGATCTCTGATCTAGACTCTTTGGAGAATTCCAATAATCTTTTGGAATATGGCGTGGCATCCAAACGGAAGCACAATCTATTCAGGGAGCTTGTTCCCCCGATCCTCATTCTCGCGACAGAAGCTTCATACACTATTTTGATTAATGGCTTGAGTCTCACTTGTGTGTTCGATCCTGGAATAAGATCCTATGCTTCAATAGTAGAGCCTCAGCTGGCTTTCCACTCTATTTCGCAAGGCTTCCCAGCCTTCACAATCGAACAAAAGGTTGGACCTCTCATGTCATGGGTTCAGTATTTCTTAAAGCTATTATTACTTAATATTTGTGTTAACGTAGCCCATGAAGATGAAGCCCAATACAGGTTATTTTTTATTGTTGGAATCCAATGCTCCAATCGTCTATGGATGGGGAAAATTGGCCAGTCTCTTGAAGGGTTGCCAGAACTTGCTGCGGTAATCGATGACCTCCTCGCCGCATTGTCACTAGGCCGTCTCCGTCGGGAATTTGTTGTTAGAGGTCAAGGGCGGGATTCGTTTTTCATCCATGGATCAAAGACGTCTAACATCCAAGAATATAATGGGATTTTGGAGCTTGATTTTTTCATCAACCTTCAAACCTTAACTGGTGGGCTCGCTGATTTCTTTAGTCGCATGTCTTTTATAGCCATGGAATTCACGATTTGGACTCATAATAAGATCCTTTTCTCCATTGTTTTCATCCTCTTTGATTATCACGGGTCGACACACAATCAGAGCACTGTTTGGGGATTGGTTTTGATCCTGGTATTGCACTTAATATTTCTAAGCCTTATTTGATTCGGGACATATTAGAGGTCATGCGACAGATTCTTAATAGCTTCTCTGCACCTTTTCTAGATGTTAGTGGCTACCTATTAAAGCTCCTGGCTCATAAATTTGGTGACAACTGCAATTTTAGCTTTGGCAGTAACATGACGGTTCAGGTCTTGTCGCTCTATGCCTTCACTGTCTATGTTATACACTCTGATTGGCGACTCACCATTGATGATTGCTATCATAATTGTTCCAAGATGCATGCAAACTGTTCATCCTTTTATTACTCCAAAATTTTTTTCCCATCTGCTGGTATTGCAATGCTGTTACTATTTTATATTTTGGGGTTTGATCCTAGAGATGCTAAGGGTAATTGGTCTTCAAAGGAAGCTGGTGTATATGATCGATTTTCATGCTGGAATAGTAGTTTTCCTGGTGCTTCTCCTTCAATAAAATTGATAAATAAGTGTGCATTTACTTTATGTGTTGGGTATTGTATAACCCATAGTACTATTAAGTATGAGTATAAGGTGCTTGACCAGATGACTGAAAGAAAAAAAGATGTGTCTTCTTGGTTTGAGATCATTGAAGCAAGTGCCGTCACTATTGATTCAATTTTCCCGCAAGGGCATTGGTTCTTAAATACAAGGAGTTTCAACTTGGAGATAGGACTCACTTTGTATAACTTGTCAAGAATGCCCCTCCATGGGCTGGAGTTATTCGAGTTCCTGATCCTTGCATCTTTTATTGCCATTATCGAAGCTTTGCCGCATGACATCCCGCAAGTGATTCCTCTGACAATTGCTAAGATTTTCTCTCAATCATGGTGCAATGCTGTAACTTTTATATTGGATATCATTCTCTTTGTACTTTGCACCCATAGCATAATATCATGCGACCTTGAGGACAAGGTCATTTTTAAGGGGGAGGAAATGTAACAACTCAATACGAGGATATTCATAAGAAAGGCCACGTGTCAAGAAAATGGAAAAGGGAATGTGTTTATCATGAGGACGTTGCAAATGTGGGAGTGAGTAGTGTAGAGGTGGTTACACTATATTAAGGGAGAGGTGAAATGAGAATGGGGTGTGGATGATTTGGATGATCTTTTCTCTGGTCCCATTCTTCGGGAATCTTCTCTCTGTGACTCTCTTCTTCTTCTTCTTCTTCCCTCTTCCTTGTGTCTCGTCCCTCTATTTCCCTTTTAATTCATTTTACAGTGTTCTTTCAATGTATTTTCAGATGCCTGTAATTGTTACAAATTAGATTGAATCTTAAATACATACTTGTTATTCCGTTGTGCTGAGATATTACGATTTAGATCGTTACAGGAGGATTTGGCTATGAAGTTGCTCAACAGTGACCTGAACCAAGAAAAATACAATCTCTATGACAAAGCAAGACGGCACTATGCACAAGTTGAACAGCAAGATGGCAATAAAAGATTACGAATTGACAGAGTGAATAGACAAGATCGTTTAGAAGAATGTATGAGTATCAGCATACAGAATTTATATCCACCTCCATTTATTTGTCATTTATGAATTTGTTGAAGTTTTTAAACTCTTAAAAATTTTCATAACTTTTTTTTGCCAAAAAAATTGTCATAACCTTAAAAAATTACTCTCATCAAATTGTAACCTTCTCTCATATTTTCGTCTTGGCCACTCTCTTCTCCATAACTTTTTGATTATTTAATGAGGGAAAAGTGCGGAAAAATACTTAATGCCGCCTAAATTTTTTGGTGACTTACATTTTGAATTCTTGAAATCTTCCAAAATGTGATTTCCGCATAGGGACGGACAGAGTATATATACAACTGCTTAAAATTTGAATGCCATATTATCTAATTTAATTTTTTTA
Source organism: Neltuma alba (assembly GCF_004799145.2). Classification (NCBI taxonomy): domain Eukaryota; kingdom Viridiplantae; phylum Streptophyta; class Magnoliopsida; order Fabales; family Fabaceae; genus Neltuma; species Neltuma alba. Next base: position 9,582 of record NW_021633523.1, read on the forward strand.
CTTTTCTCACTATCTTTACTTAATTATTTATTACTATTTTTGTTGCTAGAATCTTCCAAAGATTATATATTGCCTACAACAGTTTTGATAGGGTGGACGTTTCGAATTTATACTAAACAAATATGGGAGTGAATAATGGATGACAAGGTGTCAGCAATTGGCGTTTGGGGAATGGGGGTTCAGGAAAAACAGCCTTGGCAACCCATATTCATGATAAGCTTTTAGAAGAAGCCAATGGTGACATTAAAGTTATTTGGGTGACTGTATCACAAAATATTGACATCTACAAGTTGCAAAAAGTCATAGGGAAATCAATTAAATTGGATATATCTAATGAGCCTCGTAAAAGAATTGCCAGAAAATTATTTCAAGCATTCAAAGAGATGAAGAAGTGTGTTATTATTTTAGATGATGTTTGGGATCATTTCTCTCTAAAGGACGTTGGATTTCCCATGTTAGATAATCGAATCAAACTGATTTTGACCACTCGCATTAGGGAGGTGTGTCAAGACATGGACTGTGAGAAGGTAATAAAAGTGGAACCTTTAGTTATAGACGATTGCTGGGATTTGCTTGAAAAGTTTTGGGATCCCATGAAGAATTGTCTTTGGAAGTGAAGGGCATTGCATGGCAAGTGGTACAGGAATGTGAGGATTTGCCCCTTGCTATTGTTAGAATCGCAACAAGCATGAAGGGGAAAACGCAGGTTAGAGAATGGAGTCATATGTTGAAATGTCTTAAAAACTTGGGCAATGGGCAATATGAAATGGACAAATGAGTATTTCCAGTTTTGAGATCTAGCTATGATTTCTTAACTAACAAATTGCAAAGATTCTTCTTGTATTGTGTCTTCAATATCGCTGGTCCTTTTTGGGATGAAGATGCTGATCATTTGATAAGAAGGTTTGTTTATGAAAGCATTGATGAGACAACGGAGTTGAGTGTGCAGTATGACGAAGGTTACAACATGATGCATAAATTAAAGAATCACAGCATGTTGGATTATGATGATAATAATTATTACTGGATGACACAAAAATTTCTTGCAGTCCTGGCTACTGGTATTGCAGAAGACACTGGTAAAATTATGGGAAAAGCTTGTAAGAATTTGACGGAAATACCAAGTGATGACCAATGGAAAGAAGATCTACAACAAGTTTTTCTAATGGGAAACAAGATACAAACAATTCCAAATGGCATATCTCCTAAATGTACTCAACTTTCGACGTTGCTTTTGAATGATAATGTAAAACTCAACCACATCACGGATGAGTTTTTCAACAACATGCCCGCTCTTAAAACACTTGATTTGTCTAAGACTGCAATTCAGCGTTTGCCTGAATCGGTATCCAACCTAAAATGTCACATTGCATTGTTACTTTCAGGATGTAGGCAATTGAGGTACATTCCTTCATTAGGAAAATTGAAACGGTTAATATCACTGGATCTATCTTGTACTGCCATCGCTGAGGCACCTGCGGGTTTGGAATCATTGGTCAATCTTAAATGCCTGAATCTACTCGAGGTTGATAAGTTGGTAATATCACCATCGCTCATATCCAAGTTGATCAATTTAAAGTGTCTTGAGTTGGGTTGGGCCCAATGCTTAACGGATGCAACAGCACAAAGTGTACAAGGTTTGGAAAAGTTGGAAGTTATATGTGCCTACTTTCATGACATTAGCATCTTCAATACCTTCATGAGGTTTGTGGCCGAAAATCGTGAAATCAGAAGTTATCGATTAACTTTATGCCATGAAATTTATAATTTTTTTGATGATGATGATGAGAAAATAAACACAGAATATTCTTGATGGTACGAATTTCAAAAATAGAGAAGCAGTAGTACTCCCAAGAGACATCAAGAAGTTGTTTGTAACAGCGTGTTTCCTAGGGACAGGTGGTAGATCCCTATGCAATATTTTATCACATGCCCACAACAATAATCCAACCCAAATTGAACTGTTGGCAATTAGCAACTGTGAAGATGTGGAGTGCTTGTGCTGTTGCAGTTGCCGCTTTTGCTTCTCTTCCCAACCTGTTGGACGTCTACACCTCTGGGAAATGAACAACTTGAAAGACTTGGTGTCACCATCTGCTTGTTTCTTGCATCAATCCACCCTATTTGCTCATCTCACACTTCTCCGAATTTGGAAATGTAACAGCATAAAGACTCTGATGCCGTTTAGGTTATTAGCACTCCTCCAAAACCTGCGCACCATTTGCGTTGAAAGGTGTGAGCAGATGAAAAAAATAGTTGGAGAGGATCATTCTGTAATGGAACTTACTGCTAGTGGTGACCTCGTGGCCCTCCCTTGACATCTCTGAACTTAGAGGATATGATAGAATTAGATTTCGTGTACGGAGGCATCATGCTCTGCCCTTCTCTCCGAGCATTCTCTGCTTCTTCTTGCAAGAAACTAAATCCCCCTCAGATAGCGATCTCAAATAATGGAAGTGTGCTTCCGATGCAGAAGTTCTCATTTGGTAGATACTATTGGGGAAAGTGATTAATCAGGTCCATATCTGCCCCACTCTGACTTACTTGTATAATATGCTTATGATGAATATCGTTACTGTTTGTGTTTATTTCTTCTCGTGCTTCAAATGATCATTCATATGCTTCCTTTTGTTTTTTTATTTCTCTCCATCTGCCCGCGTTGTACTTGATTTTTGTGATCGTCACTAACCTTGCACGCTCATATCAGTTTCTGAATGCCTGCCAATAAAAACAATTAATGTTCCAATAATTGGCATTTTGTTTGTTATAAATTACTACATCGAATACCATAAACAAATCTCAACAAAGGGAAGCCAATTTGTAGGATATACAACCTCATCAGCTCTTAATTTTTTTTTTCTCATTTGAATGTTCGAAGTGTGCACCAGTGCTACTACTCAATCCGGGATATTAATCATTGTGAATATATCTCATCTCCTAAATTGCTCATGATATTTTCAATTATTCATTCAGTCAAATATAGTTGCAAAGTTGTTTGTGGCATGTGTCTCGATTATCCTAATTCTTTTTTGTAATGTCATATGCAGGATACGGTTTTTGCTGCATAGGACGCTGAAAGTGATGAGTTAAGCTATCATTTAAGAACTTCTTTTGATTCTATATTTATATTGTTTGCCTCTATATTTGTTCAACTACACTATTTTAGTCGGTACATTTATGATGAAACTAAGTTTGTAATGCAACTACTTGCTTGTTTTAACTAAACTATTTGTTGGAAGAATGACACGAACACTTATTATTGAACTCAAGATGAATTACATAGGCAAATTTACATATAAACTCTGAATATGGGACTTCTTTATGAATAAAACCTTGCAAATCTTACTAAAATACTTTCAATTATCTTAAAATTGGTTGCCCTTAGTTTCTACCCGTAGGGCAACATTTTGGAGAGTGATTTGTTTCTACTTATAAGACAAATTAGAAAAGTTGAGAATTATTTAGTACTTTTTTTTTTAATTATTAGTGACCTGAGGGAGAAAGTGTGGCTCATTATAAAGGTCTATATATCATAATTACAATGATTCCGTATTTTTCTAATTTATCTCTTTACAAATTAAAATACCTCAATCTAATAGGTGCGCTGTTAGTTGACTGGGAAAATATATCTTTAATATTATCATTTTTATCTTTGACCAAAAAAAATATTATCATTTTTATCATTTTAAAGACAGTAATTTTTTTTTATTTTTGTTGTTGTTTTTTTATTATGTACTGTTATATTTGAAATGAAACCATTTATCAATTCTCGTTAAATTGTCAACGTTCTTGTTTAAGTGAAATCATTATAATTTTATATGCAGTAGATTGTACATAATTTTCAACGTTTTAAAAAATAAGTATTCCAGTTACAAATAAAAATTGATTGTAAACTTTTAAAATGTTTTGGTCACAAATTTACGAAAATGCACACGGCATATCTGTTCTTCTTGTTTTTTTTTTATCTGAGCATATCTGTTCATCAAGATGCTACATGTTAACTATGAATGCCAGCCATACAGTACAAATATTTCGTCATCATGAATCAAAAAGCTCACTTCGAGGAAAAATCATATTGTACTTGTAGTTGAATTATTTTCAAAATTAATGTTTAAACTTTAATCAAACTTGGAAAAAAAAAAAAACGAAAGATGCCATATGAATGGCAACAGAAGGAAAGAAACAAAATTCACCTCTTTTGAGAATAATGTTGTGACAAGAACTGACGATTAATTATAATTATAAATGGATAAATAAACAGCAGTGTTTTATTTAAATAATATGTTTCATGTAAAATTGGAAAACAGGCATGAGAACATCCAAATTATTTAAAGAAAACAGGCACACACCAGCACTCCATGTGTGACTCTGTTTCCATCACGCCTGCATTGTCTTCACTTTATATAGCAAACCAAATTATCTAATTCAACATAAGTCAACATGTTGAAGACGACAAATCAATCACACATCGAAAGGCAATATTGAGTTCTCATCAGTTCCTATTTTAGTAGCTGCCGGCACCATGAGAGACAGAGATCTTTCTTCTTATCGCTTGTTAACTGATTTCTACAGTGTACATATATATTGCCATTGCTTGCTTGTGAAGTAGCAGAGAGTTAAGCTTGTGAATTGAAGGAAGAGAGATTTGAGAGAGAGAGAGAAGGGATATGGAAGGAAGTAAAGGTGGTGAAGTGAGAAGGATTCATATAGTGTACTTCCTCAGTTTGATGGGTCGTTCTGAAGAACCACATCTTATACGTATTCACCATCTGGTTCGTAACAGGGTCTATCTTCGAGGTGGCTTCATTTCCCTGTTTCTTTCACCGCATATTTGTTAGACTTGAGAAAGTTGCTCTCACTTTTGACCTCTGTACTTGGTACTCCTCCGGTCCTTAATATAAAACTCAATTGTTGAGTTGGTTTTGGTCCTAAATATAAGATCCATTTATCATATTTATCAATTTTCTCTAAATTACCTCTATAGATATTCCCTCAACTATAATTAAGTAAAAGAAGGAGAGGAGGTATTAAGAAAGATGGCTATGGTATTTTAGAAAAAATGTGTCACATTTCTTATAATTAACTAACTTACCTAACTTTTTTAATCTAATCAAATTAGTTAAATGAGTCTTATATTAAGGACCGGAGGAGTACTTTGTTTCTCACTTGCACGTCATAATTTGTTGATTCTCACCTCTAATGTTATACGTTTCTCTCTTCTTTCTTTTAATACTCTGTTTCTTTAAGGTTTTAGAGTTGTCTTTAAAACATGAAAAACCACATTATTAAGTTTTTTTTTTTGTACGTAAGGATTTAGTTAAAACAATAGATAACAATTACGGTTTATGTGATGGTTGGTTTACAAATTACAAGCTCCTCTGTCTTTCTGTGTCGTGGCCTGTTCTCGCTTTTAGAGGTCATGATTTATGAACTTTGTTTATGTGATCAAAGATGTGAAGAGATGGATTGGAGAAGTGAGAGGAAGGATTTGACAGAGACATATGCATGGTCCTACAAAAGGTATAATGAATGGCATCTTTATACTCTGTTTTTTTATTTTTTTTTGAATGAGTTGAGGTGTGCGATTTGTGGATTCGAATTTTAAGCAGGAGATACAAGACAGGTTACGTGTGGCAAGACTTGTTAGATGATGATCTCATTACTCCAATCTCTGATAATGAATACGTCCTTAAAGGATCTCAAACACACCCTCCCTCTTTTGGTATGTCCTTCAAATGAAATAATGGAGTGTTGTCATTTGGAAATAATTTTCAAAATGAGTTATGTAAGTATTTGTTGAGAAGACTCTTTGATTATGCAGAAACTTTTATATTTGGTGAAAGGAAAGCTTCCATATTGGACAAGGAGATTCACGTTCAAGTGCATGATACAGAAGGCAAACAGTTGAAGCAGAAGCAACCATTGATATCGGAAGAACTTCAACTTGAAAGATTTCCATATTTCAAACCAAATTCTCTGGATCAGGTACTATCAGAAATAAGCTCTGATGGGTCCACATTACCAGATGAAAGTGAATCCTGTAAAGTTGAACCAGACAAACTCGTGGACACAGGCAAACACAACCCAGAGACATCATTTTCAATTTCATTATCATCTTCTTCTTCATCATTATCCCCCTTGAAAGGAAGTAAGAGATTTTCAACAGGAGCTTCTGGTTTGTTTCGCAGCTTGATCACCTGTGGAGCCTTAGATCCAAACGACGACGTTGTGGTCATGCTGAACCAAGCTCATAAAACTGTTTCGAAGAACTCTAACACCCTCGATGATGGTAATGTTAACGCACAAATTCGCAAACATAATAGATTTGGAGGATCAGCTAGGAATCTTGGAAGTTGTTGGAATCCCCAGCAGGAGCATGATGAAGCCAGGTAAGTAAATGAGAAATTGGGCCCAGAAAATTTCAAGTTACAAATTATGACAAAAATCAAAGTTTTTCTTCATAACATGAGCTTTCATATTTGCAGAAAAAGCTGTGATGAGAAGAGCACAAACAAGAACAAGAAGAAGCTAGGCGAGTTTCTGAATCAGATTTCTCACAAACCATTTGGAGGGTCAATTTTCTCTAGATGAGAAGAGCCAGAAAATATTAAAAAAAATACGTTGTAGGGAAGAAAAACAGGGCGTGTTTGGAACCAAAAAGCCCATCAGGGTGAAAGATCCATTTTATACAGATTTCAAGTTCTATGTAGTCATGCAATTTGAAAAAAAATGTCGAAATGATAATTCTTTTTGACCTCATCAGATTCCACGAGCACTATCCCATTAATGACTTATTTTATTTCATGTTATTTGTTACTTGTTAATTAAACTAAATTAAGAATTTCAATCTATCTTCGGCCTCTACTTTTGATTTGTAGCTACAATTCTTCTGCCCGCCACCAATTTTGGGGCTGGGCCTTTTTAAAAAAATTTAAAATTAAATTCCAGTCATAATCTAAAATTTCATAACCCATATTAATTAATTCAACCTTTAAAAATCGTTATATATACTACACTTGTAGTCTTGTGGTCAAACTTTTTTTGTTTTTAAGGAATTCATTCTCATCACCATGAGAGCGTTGAAGCTTAAGCTTACCTCCTCGACTTTTCCTAGTATGAATTATGCAGAATTAATGGTTGCTTCTATATTCAGAACATTGATTCATCTCCTATCATTATTTACCATTAATTCTTTTATAAAAAGACAATTATATGCATCAAATAAAAAGATATTACAACACAGAGTGTATATAGGGACAAAACATAAGAAGAAAATAAGTTCATAAATTGAGGTTTGGTGAGTCTTTTATTCACATCCCAACTGAAGATAATTTGTCATTAATTCTTTGATGAGTCTTTTGAACTTGTATTTACATTACAGACAAAGGTGCCAGTGCCATAGCTTCTTGTCTTTGGTTGTGGGCGTGTTTGGGACCATATTTAGAGGCCCAAACTGACTTCCCAACTAGCAAAAAGCGTTTTTTGGATTTGGAGTGTATTTGGAATCATATTTTTACAATTCAACTTATGTGTGCAAATAGACTTTTAAAGAGAAGCTCCTTTTTATTGCTTTCACCGGTGCCTCCAAAAAAGCTGTTGGAGCATTAATGGTAATTTAAAATTTTCACCTATTCATCGTATATTCGATTTGGCAGTCTGCATGGATTTATTTTTACCTGGGAAGTCTGAAAAACGAGAAGGACAACATGGGCGCAGCTCGGAAGTCTGAAAAATATTCAGTTGGGACCATCAAAGTAATTTATATATATCTATTAAATATATTTAATTAAATATTTTAGTATTTTTTTCAATTTCTTCCTAACAATATATTAAATTTCTTTATTTTTAATAATTTTATTTTCAATACTTCTTTTAAAATTGTCACATTATATATATAATATTAGATATATTTTACTTAGTAAAATTCATGTTCTTTTTAATCATTTGCATCTAAACTTACATTTTTATTAATCATCCAAACAAATTTTTGCTTCTCAAACTGATTTTTTTTACAAAACTCAATCCAAACAATGTTAAAGGTAGTCCTCATAGTAACTGCCAATATTAAATGTTTCATCAAATGATAATTCTAACTAATACCCATGATTAACAAGGGTATTTTAGAGAAGACAATATCTATTTATTATAAATAACTAACTTAACTAATTTTTTTAATCTATTTAAATTAGTCAACTAACTTTTATATTAAATATGAAAGATACTATTTAGGACCAGAAATAATAGGAAGAGGAAAGGAAAATGAAGAAAGAGTCAAAGTTTAACGCACATTACCCAAAATAGGCAGTCCGCTGAACTGAAACTGACCACTCAAGCTGAAGACAAGAGAGAATCAAACGTAACCACAACCTAAACTTACTAAGATCCACGACACTGCCATCTAACCAAAATTGATTCAACCAATTCGTTTGATTGAATTGACTACATTAAATTGATGAATACTAGTATTTAGAAACCGAATTTCATTATTTATTTATTTTGTTTTCAACCCATCAGTTTTGACGTCATATATTATCTTCTCGAGCGTGTATTCATTTTCAAACAATATATTGGATTGCGGAGGTAAGAAAACTATTAATTGATTTAATTCCAAGAATAAGTGATATTTTTTCATTAGTATTTTTTACAAACTCCTACTCATTGGTATGACAGTATAATTACTCAGCCTCAGGTAGTCGTTGCCTGTCATTACTGTCGTATCCCCATTTTCATAAAGTTCCAACTAATAGCGACAACCGCACTATCCTTCGATGATATTGATTTTAATATCTTAGATAGTATATCGTGTCGTATTTCATTTTCATAACTCAGTGTGTGTGTCTAATTGTATATCTAAATATACATATATATATATATATATATATAGAAAAATCATTATATGTTACCCAAACTTAGATGATTTTTTTGGGGGTTGAGAGATGACTTTGTAACATATTATAGGCCAAAACCAGCTGTCACGAAGGAAAATGGAATTAAAAGGACTGTTAGGGTAAGGCCGCAAGGGTGAGATTGCTCCGTTTTTATTATATTGGGACAAGATTATACCAATAAATATTTTAGGGTACTGAGTCCATATTCAAAAATAATTGAGAGTGTGCTGGTGCATCTTTACTCTTATTTTAATCATTTTTTTAAGAAATATGTGCTTCTTTGATGGCAAAAAAAAAAAAAAAAAAGAGTACGTGCTTATTTAATCCCTATGAAAATACCTCAATTAATTCACACATCCAATAACAATTAAAAGCATTAAAACAAACAGAGTTTGGGTCTAACAGAAAAGACTAGTCTTCTACAACGTGAAGAACTAAGATTTGAATCCCTACTGGAAGATGTGCCTACCTTTAGTACTTGATAATGCCTCGAACAGGATTGTCTCCAATAGAATGATACATGTCCTTACAAAAAAAACCATTAAATTTGTTATAAAATTCAAGTGGTTTCCAATATTACTTTAATTATTTTTTTTTTGCTTGAATATTACTCTAATTAATTATACTAAATTTTAACATCACATTAATTTCGTACAGAGAGAATGAAAAATTGTCCCTTCTAAGATAGGATGAAAAATTTCTTCTAAAAGGCTTCTTGTAAAAAGGACTTTTCTGACAATTCTCCCTAGCTCATCAATAAACGACCCCACTCTTCCCGTCTCTCTTTAATTTCCCCGACCTCCCCTCCACACTCTCTTCATCCCCTTCCCCCTTTTCCCTTCATCTCCCTCTTATTTGTATTCTTTGGCGTATGCCATTACTCAAATAAAGTCCATGTTATCTTTTTCGTAGTACATAATACTTTACTTATATTTCCATTTAATTGAAAAAATAGAATTAAAAGGTAAATATCTATATTTATTCTATTTTTACCTTCATATTTCATCATGCTCTTGATTTTTTTTTTCATAATATCTACATATATTTAATTCTATCTTTTTCATATTAAAGATATTTACCTTTAAAGTCCATTTTTATACAATTAAATGAAAAGGTAAATAAAATATTGTGAATAAAAAAAATCAACTTGAAATTTATCTGGGGTAATGGCACACATAAAAAATACGAGAGACAGAGAAATGGCAGGGTAAGGGGAAGAGAGAGCGGCGTGGGGTAAAATTAAAAAGAGATGGGTGGAGTGGAGTCGTTAATTGATGAGGGAGGGAGAGTTATTAAAAATGAAAGAAGTATTATTAAAAACTTTTAATTAATTTTTCTTGCACGCTCTCATTATCAAAATTTTATAACCTCGTTCCTTTAATTTTTGAGAGAATTATCAAAAGGTCTCAAAGAAAAAATTTAATTATTAAAAAATCTTAAACCAACCTGAACCTATTGTCATATCCTACTCTAAAACTTGTCATTACATGCTTTTTACTTATTAATAGACTTTAGAGTAATTAAATCCCTTTCTTAGGATCTGATTATAATTCTCCCTTAATTTTTCTGGTTTGTGTGTATATATACACGCATGCTCACGGATGCACGAGCACGAGCCATGAACTGAACCTACTGAGAGAGACCAAAGAGTTTTGGTATCCCTGCGACATTCACTTGCCAAACAATGAATCCTTACCTGATGAGGTCCCTCCCCTCAGTTTCTGCACCTCAAAACTCATCATCATCCTATAAGAGTCGCCCTGCGATTCCTCAATCCTTACTCCCCTGTCATTATGTTTCTGCCACCGGTATTCTTAACTTCGAATATCGTCAAAAACGCATTCAGAAGAGTCGTGGGGTTGTCTGGAGCCAGAATAACAGTGAAAGCTGTGGCAGAAACCTCAGTATTATTACTGGTGTTCTTGAGAAGCCAAGAGAGAGTCTGGTTGATGAAGGAAACAGAAAGACGACGTCTTTCATTATGCCTTCAGAAATCAAACCCTTTCAAGGTGGTATTGGCATCGTCAACTTTTTTAAAGGCAAGAACTTCCTCATCACTGGTGCAACAGGGTTCGTGGCCAAAGGTAATACTGTTTCACTTTCTTTTCCCTGCATGAAATTTCCCAGGAAAAGTCAGGTGCGTTTCCTTGAAATTAGTTTTAGGCCTGATGCGTGACTACTCCTCGTATATATACCTATTTTCTTATCTGTTATAGAACACCACTCATCAGGATCATGTCGGGAAGTCACGCCTCTGATACTCCACTCTCTAATTTAAGAGTATTTTTCTTTGAAATATCGTAAAAAAAAAAAAAAAAAATAGAACTACACAACTTCATGCTTGTAAGATATTAAAATGTAACTCATCTCATAGGAAAAGGGGGAAAAAAAACATACTTTGGAGATTCTGACATTATCAAAGGCATTCGAGAGTAGGACATTAGAGGCCCTTTGACCAATGGGGTCATGGTTTGTGTTGTATTAATTTAGATAGTGACTAATACAATTAACACAGAGAAGCATTCCAAATTTGCAGTTATTGTGGAGAAGATCTTAAGGATGGTTCCAGAAACTGGAAAGATTTTTGTGTTGATCAAGGCAAAAGACAAGGAAGAAGCTATGGAAAGACTCAAAGCTGAAGTGAGTTTTTTCCCTTATATAACACAATCACTTGCAGATACTAATTAACATGCATATTGTGATGAACGTGCAGATCATAGAATGTGAAGTTTTCAAGAAAATCAAAGAGGGTCATGGAGAAAATTATGTGGAGTTCATGATGAGGAAGCTGATCCCAGTGGCTGGGACAGTGTGTGAAGCTGATTTGGAGATGGATGCCAACACTGCAAATGATATTGCAAACCAAGTTCATGTGGTGGTCAACTCTGCGGCCACCACCTCCTTCGATGAGAGGTTAGTCATCATATATTACTCTGATATGGTCTATATGTTAGTTATTTACAAGTGATTCTCACATGCATATCAAGAAAGGAAAAAAAAAACATTAGACTGATAAATTTGTCCACGTTTGCCCTTATTAAAGAATGTTTTGCATTTTCACTCATCTATTTTCTTTGGTTTATTGTATTCACATGGCTAGAATTGAAAAAGATCATTATCATCATACAAATGACTTACATTTAGAACCAAACTTTTCTCATGCAAATAACTCAACTAGTAGTATTTTAGTTACACACGTGAATTTATGACATCAATACAATCATATTGGTGGCGTTTTTAATATCAAAAGCCTATTTAAAGTTGTTCTGATTAACTTCTCATGGATGTGACTTCTATCCATGTGAAGTTTGACACATACCTATCCATACAAACCAGCCTGAGTGTGTATAAATAATTTTATTTCTTTCTTCATTTTTGGGTTGATTGATATTAATTAGCTACAGTGGTCATAAAATGAAATTTTCCCTATATTTAATGAGTAATTGCTCTTTCCAATGAGATGGTTAGAAGTATCCCATTTTGATTTATAATATAAGTCACTTTCAACTAATTCATCAAAATCCAAAAATATAGTTAATTAGTTAAATCTTTCGTACTAAATTGTCAAAAGTTGAGGATTTGAAAGAGGGAGAGAGAACTGTGAAAAATACAGTCCTATTTAAACAAGAATTGCGGGAGTAAAATTGATAAATAAGAAATAATTATTTTGAAAGTGATGACTTATGTATACAGTGAACCCAAAAAATCCTTCCAAAAATGCCTTATATATTCTGGGTCACCGGAAGGAAGTAGAAGAAATACTATTTGGAAGAAAAGCAATTAACAAAACATACCCCTACTGACATGTGAGTTGGAAATTCTCAAATCTCTGTTCTTAATCAATTCACTTTCAGGTACGATGTGGCTCTAAACACAAATACCAGAGGACCTTTTCGTCTCCTAAACTTCGCGAAGAAATGCAAGAATCTTTGTCTTTTCTTTCATATATCAACAGGTATAAGACGAGAACATACAGTAACATATAACTGATTTTCTTTTATATAAATAAGTGAACTTAAATCCAATATATGTGATATTCAGCTTATGTTGGTGATGGAGAAAGACAAGGGACAATAAGGGAGAAGCCACTTTACATCGGACAAAGAAGGGTTAGGGCAATCACAGAACAGGACATAGATTTTGAACTAAAGTTGGCATCAGAAATGCTGGATTCACTCAAACAGGATCAAGCAACTCAGAAGATGAAAGACTTGGGTATTCAGAGGTACGCACATAGGGATGTTTTTATGTACATGTTTACTTGAAAATTGGAGATCAATTTGTTTAGCTCATAATTTTTGCTTAAAAGAATATATTGATATATAAATTTACATATGTATATATTTATAAGAACAGGGCAAATATGTACGGATGGCCAAACACGTACTCATTCACAAAGGCGATGGGAGAGATGTTAATAAGCAGCTTCAGAGATGGCACACCAATGGTTATTCTTCGTCCCACTGTGATTGAAAGCTCTTACTCTGAGCCTTTCCCTGGTTGGATTCAAGGATACAGGTCCCATCCTATCTTCCCGTGCGCCATTTTCATTTTTCATTGCAGAACAGAGTTCTTGATCCACTTATATTTAATTATTCAAGACAAAACACAAGAATAAAATGATCATAATTATTTTTAGTGATTGCATTTTTCTGTGCTACCTTTCATCATATAATTTTTCTTCTTCTTTCTTTCATCATAAAACAGAGTTCTTGATCCACTTATATTTAATTATGGGAAGGGTCATCTCCCTGGATTTCTTGGAGACCCTAATGCGGTTATAGATGTGGTAAGTTTAGGTCAATTATTTTTCATTCACAAATAATAAAGGTTTAGGTTTATTATATACATGCAGGTTGATTTTACTAACAGATGTGTGCCCTAGTAAAATAGAACAGGCCTAACCCAACTCTATTTTTATTAGCTGCGTTAAATAGGACTTTGAATGCTGACTGGGTGGCAAATATATGTTTAAGCAAAAGATTAATGATTAGGTGGAATGCATGCAGATTCCAGTAGATATGGTTGCGAATGCCACAATGGCGGCAATTGCGAAACATGGGGCTGCCACAACACCAGATTTAAGTATCTACCACATTGGATCTTCTGTGGCAAACCCTATTTCATTTGGAGCTGTGTTTGATTATGCTCGTCGCCATTTCAAGTCTTTTCCATTGGCACAGTCCTCAAATGGGAATCAAAGTCTCATTCAGAAGATGAACTTCTTGAACTCTTTGGATGACTTCTCTTCTTACATTTCAATGGAAATGGCAAGGCAAACTGGATTCTTACAAGCAACAAATCTTGAACCTAATCTCCAAAAGAAGTCCACAAAGAAAGCACAGCTTTTAATTCACTTGGCTAAGCTCTATGAGCCATACATGTTTTATAAGGCATGGTATGCAAAATTCTCAGATGCGTCTAATGATACTAATGTCAAAGGAAAACCTTATCACTACTTGAGCTTCCAATCTTTATAACGTTCAGAAGTCCCAATATTTAACGTTGACTTCCCAATTGGACTTTTATCATCCTTCATAGATTTAGTTGTTCAGAGTTTTCCACTTTAACAGGAATCAATAATAAGCACACTGTACTTCCTTTACTTTATTCTTTTTTTAAGCCACTAATTATTTTCGGTTCCTATTTCTCAATACTCTAGTTACATGATTTTAAACATCTTATATTCTCAATTTACAACACAATATTCAGTTTGTAGAGGACAAGTGTTTATAGTTTGTAGAATTGAGCGTGAAGTACTGTGGTTTGGCAGGTTTGACTGTGGAAATACCCAGAGGCTATATGGAGAAATGTCAGCTGAAGAGATGAAGGACTTTGGATTTGATGTGAAAAGCATAGATTGGGAGCAATACATATCCAAAATTCATATCCCAGGTGTGAGAAAGCACCTTTTGAAGTGTTGAATTCTTCAGGAGGAAGGGCTATGTGTAATAGTAGTAATTCCATCAGTTGATATTTGATATTCATCAACTACTATCATGTATTTAATTATATTGCTTATTTCGATGTTCTGCTTGTCGATCGATCAGTGTACGTATGATGTAGAAGAAACAATATGTTTTGATTTCGTTAATTACTATTAAATGATCACTCATTCCTGCTTTTCTTTGTTACTTGATAAAGGGAATCGCTTTCTGCGGTTGTAAATTGTAATCAACATCTTACCGAGTGTATATGAAATATTATTAAGAATTCCTCTCAAGTTTGTATTGAATTTTCTTTTTACACTAATAGTACACTTAAAAATTCCTGGAAAAATTTGGACCGCCCTAATTTGCGGTAAAAGATCAGAGAACTCCATAGGGAATTATACATACTCGATCTTGTTAACATTCGCAGAAACATCCCTGGGACATTAAATTATACGAACGCTCTCTAACTCTCCTTTAACTTTTGTCTATTTTTCATCTTGAAATTAAACACATCTTCCATGTATTTCAACGTCTGCGGCTTCCCTTTTTTCAATGTCAGCTGATCTTTGATTGCAATTTCGGCATTTGGAAAGGGAAGGAACTGGGATTCCCATGATCGTACGGAATTCGGTTTGGGGGATCTCCGATCTGACACCATGTGAAGTGAAATTTGGAGTGAAAACTATATTTTATTATTCACAAATCACAAGGGACAGATATATATGCAAGAGCACGTATATCTCATATCTTAATCATACAATCTTTTCTCTCTCCACAATATTCTTTCATATCCCTCCATATCAGCTCGCCTCTCTCAGTATCTAATGATATCGTATCTCAACCTCTAACAAGTAATAACTATGTAAATGTCTCACAGACACACATTTTGCTACTTTATATATAATACTTAATTAGTCTGTACGTGTAACGTACGAGCACGAGCCATGTACTGAACCTACTGAAAGAAACCAAAGAGTTTTGATATCTCTACAGCATTCACTTCAAAACAATGAATCCTTACTTGATCAGGTCCCTCTTCTCAGCTTCTGCACCTTAAAACTCTTATAAAGTCACCCTGAGATTCTTCAAACCTTATTCCCATCGTACGATTAATGTTCGACCAAAAGTACTCTTAACTTTCAGTATCAAAGGCGCATTCAGATTGAAAGGTTGAAGAAGAGTTGTGGTGTTGTTTGTAGCCAGAACATCAGCGAAAGCTATGGCGGAAACCTCAGTACTGCTGCTCCTCAGAACCCAAGAGCAAGTCTTGAAGGGTTTGTGGCCAAAGGTAATACCGTTTCATCACTTTGTTTTGTTGCATGAAATTTCCCAGAAGAAGTCAGGTGCATTTAATTCTTTGAAATTATATATGTTCAAGATATTTTCAGTCCTGATGCACGACTATTTTCTTACCTGTTATCATCACCTAAAGTTGTTACTTCATACTACCTCCTGTCTTTAATATATAAAAGCTAGTTTGACTTTCAATTGGTCCTAAATATAAGACCAAAATCTACTTTGTCTTTCATGTATATCCATTTTTTTAAGTAGTCATTGTACTAGTTACACATATTAAAGATTCTATTAAATGGTAATTCTAACTAATAGATATAATTAACAGGGGTGTTATAGGAAAGATAATACTTATTTATTACAAATAACTAATTTAATAAACTTTCTTAATCTATTCAAATTAGTCAACTAGTTTTTGTATTAAGGATTGGAGGTAGTATATCACGTGAAGAACACGTGAACACTGAAATGGTATAGAACATGCACCACTGAAGATGGTGTCATGTTCTGAGTTCTATTAGTTTAGATATAGCGAGGATTTAACACACAGAGGCATCCAAATTTGCAGTTTTTGTGGAGAAGATATTGAGGATGGTTCCAGAAACTGGAAAGGTTTTTGTGTTGATCAAGGCAAAAGACAAGGAAGCAGCTATGGAAAAACTCAAAGCTGAAGTGAGTTTTTTGCCCTTATTATATAACACAATCACTTGCAGATACTAATTAACATGGATATAACGATGAACACACAGATCATAGAATGTGAGGTGTTCAAGAAAATCAAAGAAGGTCATGGAAAAAGTTACGTGGAATTCATGATGAGGAAGCTCATCCCAGTGGTGGGGACAGTGTGAAGCTGATCTGGAGATGGATGCTCACACTGGAAATGGTATTGCAAATCAAGTTCATGTGGTCGTCATGCTCTGCAGCCACCAACTCCTTGGGTGAGAGGTTAGTCATAGTTTATATATATTTCTCTAATCCTTATTTATAAGGCACTTATAAGATATTTTATAAAAATTAAGAAAAACATTAACTCTATTAATTCTATATGTCACACTCTGGTCCTTATTATAAGTCGCTTGTAGAAAAAATTGTTTGTTCTAAATATAAATCTTGCAGGGTATTTAATGATGGCTTTTTGATTTTAGCCTCATTTAATTTTTGGTGGAAAGAGAGAAAGAAGAGAGAGGTGAGAATAATTTGTAAGCATCGAGAGGAAAAAAACTTTAATAAGAGTAAATTTAAAATTTAATGCATTTATCAGTATTTGAATATGAGTTACAAATAACTCATAATAAGGATCGAAGTGGTACTTTGATGAGAAATCCAAAAAAAAAGTTTAGAGAATAATAAATTAAAGATTAAATTATAGATTTATATTATAATAAATCTAATAAAATAACTTATATTAAAAATAAAAAATACTATACACCTCTCTGAGAATGGGAGGAAGGGTTTGTTTGGTATAAGGGAAAGGGAGGAGAGGGAAAATTTTGATTAACTCATTTTAAAAAATTGAAAAAGTGGGATTAAAATTTTTTGATTTATTTTAATTATTCTTTTATTTTACATATTCTTCTTATCAAAATTTTATAACCCCACTTCTTTAATTTTTTTAAAACAAGCTCATCAAAATTTTTCCTCCTTTCCTTTTTTTCTTCATTTCTCTCATACTAAACATATCCTAAAGGTTTCAGTGGAGGGGAAAAAAAAAAAGAAGGACTGGGAGCAAAGGAGGAGACGTGAATTCATGACATGATGGTATGCTGATACCGTATCAGTGCTGCGATCAACTTGGCGTCTGTTTCAAGTTAAAAGCTTATCCATAATTAATGTCACGTGGATGTGAACTCTAGCCATGTGAAGCTTGATAATTGACACGCACCGACACTAATGTGTGGCGTGTTTGCTGCTGGGTAAAAACACTTAAAATATTTTCACCCAAGTGAAACAAAACTTATTTCACATATTCGTTTTAAATATTATAAAATCACTTCTATAAAATTAATCCAAACACCCCACAGAATGATGAATATTCTTTTTTTTTTTTTGTAAAGACTGATGATAATTCTATTCATATAAAGTTTGACACATCACATATATTAATCCTAGTTTATAATGTATTACAAATTAAAATTTTATATTTAGGATTGAAGGTAATATTATTTCTTTCTCTATTTTTGTGTTAATGGGTTTCCCAACACTTGGTACATTTTTTTTTTATACTTATTGTTTTTGACTTCATTATAATTCAATCTCTAAATGTTAACTCGGTACAGTTAAATCTTTAAACTTAATTTAGCTCAATTGTAACTCAATTTTTTCACTTTAACTCGATGCAACTCAATTTCTATATTTTTATTTGATAAACATTGTGTTACAATCAAGTCAAAATTATAAGGACTAAATTACAACTAAGTTAAAAATATAAGAACCGAGAATTCCCCAAATTTTATATCATCGTAGTTAATTTATATTATAAACAAATTTTCGTTTTGATTGTGCTTCATTTTTAATGAGTGCAAATCTAAAATAAAAATAAATTTATAATTTTCATTTTAAAAAAAATTTCTTTGGAAGATAAGAAGAAAAGAACTCGAAAATTGTACAATCATAAATTATGAATTTACATAAAAATGTGTTGTTATTTACAAATCAAATATAATTAAAACCTGTTAAATGATAAAAAAAATAATTCTAATTTAAGATTTAGTAATTTTTATCATATTCTTGCGTCATTTTCTCATTTATCGTTTAGCATGTCATTTTTTTTTTTGATGTTGATGGTGCCAAATTAAATTTAAATAATTTAAACACAATGCGGACTGATCAATGTCAATATCAAAAAAAAAAAAAAAACCTTACCATTAAAGAAGGTGCAATTTGATGGCATCACTGATACGGTAACAGCATCAAGTCATAATTTAAACACAACGAAATTGAGCATTAATTACGCTTTTGATCATATAGCATGTTAGTTAAGTTGGAAAAAAAAAGATGCTAGTTAAGCTTTCTTATAAACTAAAATGCTCTATTAATTAAATCATTAAGAAATTGATAAATATGTTTTAAATTAATAACAATTTCTTATTTTACTCTCATTAAAAAATTTAATTGGAAAATTCTCTACTCTCCCTCACTTTTTTTTCCCAATATCCTCTCTCCCCCATTTAAAACTCTGTAATAGCCCCAAAAGAAAGTAATAAACATAGAAAAAAAATAGTAAGTATAATAATATAATGTTATTAATAATTTAATATTTTAATTATTGATTGTAATTCGTAAGAAACTTGTGGCTTGGTGATATTAGAAGCTATGAAGGGTGCCAGAGGTTCCAAGCACGAATCCATCCTGTTTCAAAATCCAAGTTTTATTTTGCCTTTTTCACATTGTGGATTATCTTAATGCCCTTCTGGGGCGGGGGGGGGGGGGGAGACTCCTATTAGATTTTTATTCTATTCTGATCTTGTTTACGGAGGGAGGAAGTCTCTAGATCTTTGGAGAGTTGAAACCCATCACCACTCGTTCTTTCTGTTTTTCCTTGGCCGTTGCCGGTATGTGTGCCAATGACCATCATCATCATATTACCCCCTTCACTCAAGGCCTTGGGTTGCTGCATATCTTTCTCCTTCCCTGTTCGGTGTTCAGGTTTTCTCCCTTCATCGACGCTGTCTGCAACGGATTCGGGGAGAGGAGTAATCCGTGGTTGATTCTTCTTTGCTGGCTGAGGTTATGGTGTACGATTGAAGTGGGGTGCTTTCGATCGTGCGAACTCCCGTTCTTCCCCGGTGTTTCCTCCTCTGGTTCTTCTGGGTTTCTTGTTCCTTTAGTTGCTGCTGCTGCTGTGCTTGATTAAGGGAGTCTTCTCTATCGTCTTCTGCTCCATATGCTTGAGAGAACACTACTCTTTGGGTAAGTTGGAAACTCTTTCCTCTCCCCGGAATTTGCAACTGTCATGGTGGGTTTGGAATGTGTTGAGCTTCAATAATTAATTGAAGTTGAGTTGTTGTGGCCTGTGCGTGATGTAGAAAGGGATGATGGGATCTTAAGCGAATAAAACTTGGAAATTGAGATGATTGATGACCTTGTTTGATTATGATTGCACACAATGTGTGTTAGAATGTCTAAGAGAAAATGGATTATATAAATGGGTATTTTATAATACTTGGCTGGAAAATTTTTTTGAGCATGAGATTGATTTAGTGCTACTTATTGTGATTTGTATGATGAAATCGGTAAAACAATAGACTTCAGGAAATTTCATTGGATTATAAGGGTTGCTTGGAGGCTACGGTTATTAACTTGTGAATTAAGATGCTTGCTTTGCATGAAATGATTTTAAGATCCCCTAAGGTGTTCGATAAATTGTTTCAAAGGAAAAGAGTTCATTTAGATATGTGATTACACGCTATTTTGATAGTGGAGGGTAATTTAAATATCATTTTGGATTGATTATGATTTATATTTTGGTTTCTATGGGATGCTTGAAGAAAGCAAGAGTTATTTGCTCCTCTACACAAAAAAGAAAAAATGGATGTTATGGAGTTTTATGTTATTAGTAGGAAGGAAATTAATTTATAATTTAAATGCTAAGCTTGCTAGTTGTCAATGTCATACCACCATTTGGATACCTACGAAATGGTTGTGTTTTCTGAGGCTACTTGAAATTATTGATAAATAATTTAGAGAATATAAGTTTAAGTTAGAACAAGAAAAGATTGATTATAAGGTTTGAGCATGAGTTAATGGATATACTTCTTTTCCAGAAAAAATTAGTTTTATAAATAAGTAAAGAAATGAAAATGGTTTTTGTTTTGAGATATGTTGAAGTATGGATGGGATGCAACATAGAAGGGAATAATCCTATTAAATGATATGTTATAGGAATTTTATATAAACCATAAATTGGAATATCGATATTTTTGTGTTTTGGGACCTCAGGGTAGCGAGAATTGACTATATTACCGAAATAAATAAAAGTAAGTTATACTTTTGGAGTGCAAGAAGTGCGTGAATAGTGACCCATAATAATTGTTTCAATAGCATTTTATTTTATTTGTTATACTTTTGAGTTTTCTTAAGCATTATCTTTGACTTGCTATTATTTATTTTTCTTTAATTGTTTCATAGTATAACTCATTATCATTTAATGGAATTGACAAGAAAAGCTTTGAGATTTGCTTTGTAAACTTTCAGATAGATATGGTTTATATATTTTGAAAATGTCCCTATATGATTTTTTTGAAAATGTTCCTATTCTTTGACTGAGAGCATTTGAAAGAAAAGTTTTGAAAATATTATTTGCAAACTTTCATTTTGGGATCATTTGTTATAGAATATTCTTTGAGATTTTATTATCAGAAAAAAGATATTTTCTGTTTTGTTTTTATGGTAAATTGATCCCATGCATACTTGTACATATCTTTGTGGGGACTGCACACAAAACGCTGGTTGCTAACAGCAGTACTATTAGTTCTTGGCACGCCATGGTTAATATCAAGCTCACTTGTTATTCGTGGTTTCGGCTGGGCTTGTTATTCATGGCTTTGGCTACGCTTGTATTCGTCATTTTGGTTGTGCTTATGTAGTGCGCCTAGTTTCGAGCTCGCTTGATATACATGGGCATCATTCCTACACTTGCATTCGTGGCTTTAGCCGCATTTGTTGGTTACTTGCCCTCGTGAACTATGTGTCCACACTTTTTACTTGTTTTGTTGAAAGTCCTCACTCCAAAAAGGGTTTTTCACACTATTTTACGATTTAATTTCATAAATAAGTCATTTAGTTAATTTTATATATTAAAAGTGTTATATATATTTACGTTTTAATGATTTCTTTCAGAAATTAAAGTAATGATAAATCATTTATTTTATAGAACTGTATCTGCATAACTTTTCTTTTCATCATTTGTTTTATCATATTTTATAAATGGGATGTTATTCCATGAAATAAAAGTATTTTCCAGCCATATTCCTCTTGCTGATCACTGAAGGATTGTGTTGCTTGCTTGAAGATGAAGTGTCCTTTTGAAAGATTTCTAATTTAATGTAAAGGGGAAAAAAAATCTTTAAACTCATATCTATGTATTTGTAAAACTTACTTTAGGTGCTCCACGTAGTCTATAGGCAGGATCTTCAATTTTCTTTTGGGAGGTTTATATATATGTTTATTTATGTGAATTATAAATGGTATATGCATTCTTAAGATTGTTATATTAATCTGGATATTATGATTTGTATTACAACGATTAAATGAAATGTTTATTGATATGTTTTAAGGCTTTAGAAATGTGAGTTCTTATATTCCGTAACTCTCTCCCCCTTCCTTGTCATAAAAAATGAAAAACTATCATTAATTATTCTGTGAACCTCTTATGTTTTGAATCAAAATTTTATCCTAAAAAACATCTTATATTATAAATTAGAGGATGTGTCTGACCCTTCCCAAAAAATGGAAAATAGCTCATCGGATCCAAAACGGAAAATAATATTCTCTCCTCTCTTTTTATAAACTACAAATAACCGAATTACATTGAATGGTAAAAAAAGCCGAATTACATAAGTTAAGAAATAAGTTAAAATTAATTAAAAGTAATAAATATCTAAAAAATATATTTATTTGGAAAAAAAACTAAATGGGTGGGTGAGAAAAAAATGAGAGAGAATAAATAATAAAAAAAAGATGAGAGAAACATATAATTAATTAACTATAAAAATAGAAAAATTATATTAAATGTTCAAATATCTCCAAAATGTAACTTATAAAAACGATTAGACCCATTCAAAAAAATTTAATTTACCAAAAGGAGCGGAGGGAGAAATATACTTCCTCCACTTTCTATCATAGGATGCTTTTTAGAACAAATTTGTGGTCCTTAATAATATAAATCACCCAGAGAATTATTACCTAATTTTTTCAATTTTACCCATATTATAAATTATTGAAAGGAGAATTTAATTCTAATTTTGTGTTTCAATCTGGCTCTTTTAAATGTCATGTTTTCCTCTCTCTTTAATAGGGGCATGGAAAATTTTGAAAATTTTTAAATTTAAAGCATATTTCATGAGCTAAATTCTCTCTCTCTCTCTCTCTCTCAATTCCAGCTAAATAATGGTTACTCTTGTTGTCAGTATTATATGACACTTTCAACTAATTTTCACATATCAAGGAATGACAGTTAAGTTATTAAATTTGTCCTAAATTGATAAATTTTATCCAACTTTGTCACTTTTTAAATGATATGATTTAATTTTTTTTCAACTTTGAACCTCAATTAATAACAAGGATAAAATGAGAAAAATGAATTTTTAATAGAGAGGAGAGGAGTATTGAATTTTAAAATATCAATTAAAACTCTTGTTTCATTAATGATATACTACTAATTTGGAAGAAAAAGCCTATTAACAAACAAAACCCTCCTTACATGTAAGTGGGAAATTCTTAAACTTTGACATAGAGATTTCTGTTTTGATTTATTTCTTTTTCAGATAAGATGTGGCTCTAAAGACAAATACCAAAGGGCCTTTTCGTCTTCTAAACGTTGCGAAGAAATGCAAGAATCTTTGTCTTTTCTTTCATAGATCAACAGGTATAAGACGAGCATATATAAAGTAATATCTAACTAATTTTAATTGATATAAAATAAGTGAACTTAATCCTATATATGTGATGTGTTCAGCTTCTGTTCGTGATGGAGAAAGCCAAGGGATAATAATGGAGAATCCACTTTTAAACTAATCGTTTTCTATCCTACATATCATCAAATTCTGTTTCTCTCATTTTTAAACTAATCGTTTTATATAATTATCTACAATATAATTAACCAGACGGTCAGATTTTACTTTGAATAATGGCCATGTTTTCGCCATCGCATGAGAGGATCCGTACGTACACAACAAAATCCTTTCGAATTAACTTCATATATATGCTTGCCCAAACAAACTTTATGTACAATATTCTTTCAAAGGCTTTGGATAATTTAATATATTTGTTCTATGTAATGAAACTATGTAGTATCCGTTCAAGTTCAGCAAACTTTCAACAAAAATACTTTTCATGTCAAAATTTACGTATCTGATCATATTTGTTCTAATAAAATTTGGAACAAAAACGCTGCAACCAGATAATTGAAAATCGATCAAACAATGTGGCTGCTAAATTAAAATTTTAATTTTTAGTCAAACCACAATAATAAATTGTAACTCATCATAATTATTCTTTACTATCATTGGACTTTTCTGTGCTATTTTTCATCACATAATTATTTGTTTATTTTTCGTCATGACAGAGTTCTTGATCCGCTCATCTTTAATTACGGGAAGGGTCAACTCCCAGGTTTCTTGAAAACCCCAATGCAGTTTTAGATGTGGTAAGTTTAGGTCAATCATTTTTCATTCACAAATAACAAAGGTTAATTTTCCATTTTTAAATCAGTATGTATGACTTTAAATACTGGGTGGCATGATGCCATCAAAGTTATATACATATATGTGTCTGTATATATAATGTCTAGGCAATAGATTAATGATTAAATTGAATGCATAGTGCACATTCCACTAGATATGGTTGTGAATGCCACAATGGCAGCAATTGCAAAATACGGGGCTGCCGCAGCACCAGATTCAAATATCTACCACATTGGATCTTTTGTGGCAAACCCTATTTCACTCGGAGCTGTGTTTGATTATGCTCGTAGCCATTTCAAGTCTTCTCCATTGGCACAGTCCTCAAATGGGAACCAAAATCTCATTCAGAAGATGAACTTCTTAGACTCTTTGGATGACTCCTCTTCTTACATTTCAATGGAGATGGCAAGGCAAACTGGATTGTTACATGCAACAAAGCTTGAACCTGACTTCCATGAAACGCTTCAAAGAAGTCCACAAAGAAAGCACAACTTTTCATTCACATGGCTAAGCTCTACGAGCCATTTACAAAGCATGGCAAGCAAAATTCTCAGATACGTCTATCTTCTATATCGATATATAGTTATATAAAGAAGAATGATATATAATTTTGGACCTGATTAGATTAGACTATATGAATGTCAAAGAAAAACCTTGTCACTTCTTAAGCTTCCAATTTTTATAACTTTTTTACAACTGAAATGTCCTAATATTTAACGTTAACGTTCCAATTAGACTTTTGTCATCCTTCATAGATTTAGTTGTTCACATTTTTTCACTTTAACAAGAATCAATAAGTAGCACCCTGTCCTTTTGAAAGCACGTCAGATCATTTTCGGTTCCTATTTCCCAATACTCTAATTAACATGATTTTAAACATCTCATATTCTCAATTTACAAAACAATATTCAGCTTGTAGAGAATGATTGCAGATAGTTTGTAGAATTAAGCGCGGAAGTACTGTGGTTTCGTAGGTTTGATAATGGAAATACCCAGAGGCTATATGGAGAAACGTCAGCGGAAGAGATGAAGGACTTTTGATTTGATGTGAAAAGCATAGATTGGGAGCACCATATATCCAACATTCATATCCCAGGTGTGAGACAGCACCTTTTGAAGTGTTGAATTCTTGAAGGAAGGGCTATGTATAATTAGTAATTTCATCACTTGATATCTGATACTGATTATGTATTTAATTATGCTTATTTCGATGTTCCGCTTGTCAATCGATCAGTGTATTATGTAGAAGAAACAATGTGTGCTTTTGATTTCGTTAATTACTATTAATTGATCACTCATTTCATGAACCAAATTTTTTAAGAAAATATCCTAGTATATTATGGAATAATCAAAACGATAATGATATCCTTAAAAGAAAACAAATGCAACGATCACACAAAATAAAACAAATTATTCTAGAGGTCAACATAACTTTTTGTCCTTGAAATTGAGACTTATTTTGGTTTTAGTCTTTCGAGTTTCACACTCGTGGTTTTGATCCTTGAAACTTAGTTTGTCTTAAAACATTAGTAGTTGAAAATTTAACGGTGTTAAAATCTATTGAAGTGTTATAAACGGTATTAAAGTGGTAATATGGACTCATCAAATGACACTTATGTGAAAGAACAAGTCCTCAAAATGAAGCTGTTTACCTCTCTTTTTTCCTCCCTGTTCATTTGACAAATTGTTTAATTATTACGGTACATTTTGAGAGCTCATTTTCCTCAATACAGTCATTCGCTATGTTGCTTTTTGAGGACCTATTCTTTTTTTCCTATTATTCACACAAAAAGTTACGTGCTATCTAGTAATTCCACATTATTAATTTAACACTGTTTAGGATGATTCAGCAGATTTTAACATTGTTTACACCTCCAAGTACTAACATCTATTTTAAGACAGACTAAATTTTAGGGACTAAAACCATACATATATTTGAAATTTGAGGGACCAAAACCAAAATAAGCCCAAATTTCATAACTAAAAATTTTCTTTTAAATCTTTTCTTTTCCTTCTTTTTCGTATTTTCATCAGTGAGCCAGAGATTAATGAGCTGAAAGATGTGATTATTTGGCCTAGGAGGAAGAACTGACATTGAACAAGCTATTAGGAATCTAGTATATATAGATAGAGCGGGGAGGAATATGATGGCTTGTGAGGCAGGGAAGAAATTATGTCAAGTCTTTTCCTTTGACTTCTTTGCTCCTATCCCCCTGAGTTGTCTCTCCTCTCATTGCCGCATCATAAATGCATAGTTTGGTGTGAAGTTCATCTGCGTCCTTTTTAAAAACAAACTATAGATTAGATCCAATCAATTGAACCAATAACAACAGAACACAGCCAATAAAAAATAAGATCTATTTTGATTTCTTACTCGCTATATATATATTTATATATAACCAATTAGGTTGGTCTGTTTTACTTCACTTTGATTTGAACACCCCTTATTCACTGTCTTAATGAAATTAGCCATTATTTAGGCAAAAACTCTACTCTAATCTTGAGATTTGGTGAAAAATATTATTAAAAAATCTTCAAAATATTGTTCTCAAATTAATAATACATTTTGCGAAGTCATGTCGACTCCTTTGTCCTTTGGTCTGAATTGACTAGATTTCATGTTCTTGTAAGAATTAAAGTTTGCATATACTGGTAGGATATTGATTGCAACCATGAAAGTGATTAGTAACCAAAAAAAAAACATGGAAAGAAATTCCCTTATCAATAATGTTTCTTCATTTTTTGAAATGGGAATGGCTAGCTAAAGCTTGATACAAATCAAGAGATTAGATTTGTGAGAGTCATATCTCATTTCACATGCATATGTTAAGCTGGACATCCTTTCCTGAGCCTTTCCTTCAAGAATTCAACACCTGAAGAGGTGTTTTCTCACGCCTGGGATGTGAATGTTGGATATGTAATGCTTCCAATTTATGCTTTCCACATCAAATCCAAAGTTCTTCATCTCTTCACCTGACATTTCTCCGTATAATCTCTGGGTATTGCCATTATCAAACCTAGCCAAAATCCAACCACGTACACTCCATGCTTAAGTTTACAAAGTATATACAATTTTTCTCCACAAATTAAATATTGCTTTGTGAATCAAGAATATAGGATGCTAAAAGTTAAACATTTCAATTAGAGTATTGATAAATATGAAATGAGAATGATTAATGTCTTTAAACAAGAAGAAAAATATCGAAGAACAGTGTGCTTGTATTGATTTCTGATAAAGAGGAAAAGACTGAGCAACTAAATTTCGAAAGAATCACAGAAGTCTAATTAGAAACTTAGTGTCAAGCATTTATAAGGACTTATCAGTTGTGAAAAGTTATGAAAATTGGAAGCTTAAGTAGTGATAAGGTTTTGCCAAAACCAAACTTTTGATTGCGAAGTTTTGATTTGGTATTAATTCAATCTCAAATGTTTATTCAATACAACTTAGTCCTTAATATAGAAGCTAAGTTACAACCAAGTCAAAATTATAAGAACTAAGAGATTAATTTTTTTCAAGATATTTCGGTCATTCCTTGTCTGATCTAATGTTATATAATATCCGGTGACATAGAGTCAAACGTAGCGTATATATGTTTGCTTACCACGCTTTATAAAACATGTATGGCTCGTAGAGCTTGGCCAAGTGAATGAAAGCCCGTGCTTTCCTTGTGGACTTCTTTTGGAGGGTTTTATGGAGATTAGGTTCAAGCTTTGTTTCATGAAACAATCCAGTTTGCCTTGCCATCTCCATTGTAATGTAAGACGAAAAGTCATCCAAAGAGTCTAAGAAGTTCATCTTCTGAATGAGACTTTGGTTCCCATTAGAAGACTGTGCCAATGGAAAAGACTTGAAATGGCTACGAGCATAATCAAACACAGCTCCAAGTGAAATAGGGTTTGCCACAGAAGATCCAACGTGGTAGACGCTTAAATCTGGTGTTGCGGCAGCCCCATGTTTCGCAATTGCTGCCATTGTGGCATTCACAACCATGTCTACTGGAATCTGCATTATGCATTTGATTTAATCATTAATCTTTTGGTTAAAGATTATATATACACATATATATTCCTTTGATGGCATCATGCCACCCAG
The DNA here is from genome assembly GCF_004799145.2 of Neltuma alba. NCBI lineage: Eukaryota > Viridiplantae > Streptophyta > Magnoliopsida > Fabales > Fabaceae > Neltuma > Neltuma alba. Next base: position 38,194 of record NW_021633523.1, read on the forward strand.
TATTCAAAGCCATACATACTGATTTTAAAATGGGCAATTAACCTTTATTATAATTTGTGAATGAAAAATAATTGACCTAAGCTTACCACATCTATAACTGCATTGGGGTCTGCAAGAAATCCTGGGAGATGACCCTTCCCATAATTAAATATAAGCGGATCAAGAACTCTGTCTTATGATGAAAGAAGAAGAATAATTATGTGATGAAAAGTAGCAGAGAAAAATGCAATGACTAAAAAATAATTATGGTCATTTTATTCGTGTTTTGACTTGAAATAATTAAACATGAGTGAACTCTGTTTTGCAATGAAAAATGAAAATAACTGTTTTTTTGGGGGGGGGGGGGTAGGATAGGATAGGATAGGACCTGTATCCTTGAATCCAACCAGGGAAAGGCTCAGAGTAAGAGCTTTCAACGACAGAGGGACGAAGAATGACCATTGGTGTGCCATCTCTGAAGCTGCTTATTAACATCTCTCCCATCGCCTTTGTGAATGAGTATGTGTTTGGCCATCCGTACATATTCGCCCTGTTCATATATATATCGATGCTTTCAACAAAAATTATGAGCCAAACAATTTGATCTCCAATTTTCAAGTAAATATATAAAGGCATTCCTACGTTGTACGTACCTCTTCACACCCAATTCTTTCATCTTCTGAGTTGCTTGATCCTGTTGGAGTGAATCCAGCATTTCTGATGCCGACTTTAGTTCAAAATCTATGTCCTGTTCTGTGATTGCCCTAGCTCTTCCTTGTCCGATGTAAAGTGGCTTCTCCATTATTATCCCTTGTCTTTCTCCATCACCAACATAAGCTGAACATCACATATATTCGATTTAAGTTCACTTACTTACATATAAAAAATCAGTTCTATGTTACTGTATGTTCTAGTCTTATACCTGTTGATATATGCAAGAGAAGACAAAGGTCCTTGCACTTCTTCGCAAAGTTCAGAACACCAAACGGTCCTTTGGTGTTTGTGTTCAGAGCCACATCGTACCTGAAAGTAAATTAATTCAAAACTAAAATTTAACTAGCAACATGATAGGAAAAGTTTGGAGTGGTGAATTGGAAGACACCTCTATCGGTAGATGAAATTTAATATTACTTCCAGTTCTAAATATAAAATCTATTTTTATAAGGTAGATTTTAGTAAAAGGAAAAGATTCTTTTATCTCCTTTCTCGGTTTTCTCCCTTGCTCTTTATTCGCTCTAATTCTCTCCCCCACTCTATATTTTTCTCTCATCTTTTCTCCCTTTGTCTTTCCTCTATCTCTCTCCTCTTTTCCTTCGTCTCTCCTCCCCCTCTCTTTTCTCTCAAAATTTTCTCTCCATTTTCATTTACATATTAACCATGAAAACTATTTTTTATTTTAAAGAAAACTATACTAAATTTCTATTTTCATACCAAACACACTTTTATAATCCAATTCAATTCATTTTTATTCTAATTATGCTTCATTTTTCTGTCCAATGGCCTTCAAAAACTCTGCCATCATACAAAACAAACACTTGAGCTCGATTAGATGTTATTGCAACAAGACTAACGCATCCAGGATATGGTTTTAGTCCATATTCTTTATTAGGAGATTTGGTTTAGTCTATACGAGACTTGGATAGTTCAAATATTGTTTTTTTTTTTGCATTTATAATTTGTAAAATAAACAATTTCTGTAATAAGTTGATTGTTATGTAAATATCTTATTTAAGATAAAAAAATATTATAATTAAATTTTGGAATACAAGCTTCATTATCAGGCGATATAATTATAAGGGTAATGACAACGCAAGACCTTATTAGAAAATCAATGCCAAACAACGCCTAATTATGAAAAATTGTAAAAACCTTTTTTTTGCTTTGGGGAGGGGGAGGGGTTTGGTGCTAAAAATTGAAAGCTTAGGTTTTGACGGAGCCTTTATTTGCCATTAACTATCTAATCAGATCCTAAATTGTTATTCTCCTGGTTATAATTTTCTATGGTAGCATTATATTGTGCAGTTATAAAACATGAATACTAAAATATTTTTAATTACAGAGACCTCCTTGAAAACAACAAATTAAGGGCTTGTTTGGTTTCTTGTTTTGGAAACAATTTTTAGTTTTTTAAAACAGAAAAATCAAAAAACTTGTTTGGTAAGTTGTTTTTAGTCTATTGTTTTAAAAAACAAAAAACAGTAACAAGTTTTTAAAAACCAAAAAACCAAAAGAATTTTTATATGTTTTTCTGTTTTTGTTTTGAAAAATTTTGAGAAATTTTATTTTCTTCTCATCTACTATTCATCACTTATTATTATCAATCACAACTATCATCTAACAAGTATGGTTTTTTATGAGTTTTTTTTTTTCAAACATGATTTTTTTAAAATTATTATCCAAAAAAATTCTTTTATTTTTTTGTTTTCAAAACTTGTTCTAAAAACAATTTTATAAAATTGTTTTGAAAACAAGAAAACAAAGAACAAAAACAAACAAGCCCTAAATTGTTGTCTTTTAGTTTACTCAAACAAATGATGTTAAATTCTATAACTACCTTTCATCAAAGTTGGTACTGGCTGCTGAATTTACAATGACATTCACTTTGGTTGCAATTTCATTTGCTGTGAGAGGGTCCATCCCAAGATCAGATTCACAAACACACCCAGGCACTGCCACCAGCTTCTTCATCAGGTAGGCCTTGTAGTTTACTCCGTACACTTCTTCAAGGCTCTTCAACAGTTCAGATTCTATGATCTGTGCATGCAAGTGATGGGTGATGTCAAAATAATACTACATCAGTCCTTAATATAAGATGTATTTAACTAATTTGGAAAAATTAAGAAAAGAAATTAAGTTAGTTATTTGTCAAAAATATGTACTGGTATTAGATTGAAAAAGCCCATTAATGTAAACTCCCTTAACATATATAATTAATAGGGTTAGTTTGGATAAATAAGGGAGATAAAATAGATTGGGGTCTTATATTTAGGACTAAATTCAACCTCTTGATTAGGGACAGGAATGTAGAGTGAGATCTATTATTATTGCAACATGTTTTCAAACTCCGCATAACACATAATTCATAGACTAGAGTTCGATTCAATATAATAAATTCTGTAGTATAAAGGGTCTTCTACCAAAAAACTGAAACTCTTTGAAGCTCAGGTTCTCATTTTCATGTGCTCTGACATCAGCATATATCATATAAAATATAAATTATATGGCAAATTATGTTGTTCACAAACTCTTTGAAATTTACTCCATAAAATTTCATCCAATGCATAGGCTTCTCTGAGATCTAGTCCTGGAATACATTTACATAGAATGCAAAGATGTTTTATGGTGATTAGGGTACGTATAACTAATTAATTACCTCAGTTTTCAATCTGTTTAATGCTACTTCCTTGTCTTTTGCTTTGATCAACACAAAAATTTGCCCCATATCAGGTGCCGTCCTCAACATCTTCTCGACCAAAACTGCAACGTTATTGGAGATACATATATTTGTCAATAAATAAACCTTTACAATAATATATATTCTTTTTGTTCTGGACGTGAGGAAAGTGACAATAGTAATACTGCAAAGAAAATGCAAATACCTTTTCCCACGAAACCAGTAGCGCCAGTAATAAAATAGTTCTTTCCTTGAAGAAATCTGGCAATACCAATACCATGACCCTGTTTCCTTTCCAAGCCACTTTCTCTTTTTGGGCTGTGAATAACACTGTTAATAATTTTCTCTGGCTTCTCATTATCAGAGAAATAAGGTTTCACATGGCTGCGTTTCTGGTGGGTATTGATGGTTTTGGGAGGTCCATAATGTACTGTTTGAGGTTTTAACAGTGGAAAAGAAAAACTAATATTGAGGGAAGAAATCATTGGCTCGAGCAGCAAAGGGACCGATCGGTCAGAGAAAGATCGGTGCTCAGAGTTTTTGGCTTGTGCATGAGTATGTGAGTGAGGAAGCTGGACCAACCTCACTTAAATAGAACTTTTAGCCAGTCTAGGGGTCCCATTAAAGAGAAAGTTAGGTGGGATCTTATTAAATATCATTGGAGTATTTGAGTTTTTTTTTTTTTAATGGAAAAGTGATGAGTCTCTCTAAAATTCTGGATAGACCGTTCGGTTCATGATCATCAATTGTAAACTAAAAGAGCATGGTAATGAAATCCAGGATCCATTGAAGTGATCACGTTTTAGAGGATTTGAAAAGCAAGAACCATCCGAAAGAGACTATATATGTAAATTTTGGTATAGTTCTTTTCTTTTTCCCAATTGAAGACGGGTACAGATGACTTGAAGTTACAAGGGGATTAAACCGACTCCAAGCTCTCATAACATAGGGAGTTTTTATACCACTAGTTAGGTTTCAAGGTCATTGGCGTAATTAAATTGGTATTGATGGTTTGGATGTGACTCATTCATATAAATGGTCATATGCATCTTCTTAAAAACCAAACTAGATTAAATCCAATCAATTTAACACTTGAAAAAAAAAAAGGACTTCCATCGGCAACATTTTGTGTGACTTTTAGCGATGATATTAAGAGTTGCGGCTGAAAATCTTACCAGCGACATTACGAGTCCCCATTGAAGGGTCTTCTAGAGGTGACAATACTTTCAGTGTCGACTTATTTGGTCACCACTGATGAGTTTCAGCAACAATTCTTATGGTAACGACTTGCCAATGACTTTTTTCACCATTGAAGACTTTCAACGGTGACAAAAGTTAATTTTTTTTTATAGTGGAACCAACAACAATGGAGTAAAACCAATCAAAAATTAAGATCTCTCTTGGTTTCCTACTTGCTATGTATAATTACTTAAGTTGGTTTGTTTTAATTTAGTCGGTTGGAACACCCCTTATTCATGTTTTAATGGAATTAGCCATTAGGCAAAAACTCTTGTGCCACCTCCCAGTGGGATTCTTTCTTCAATTCTACTTTAATCGTGAGATATAGTGAAATATATATATAAATATATATATATATATATATCTCTTCTCAAAATATTGTTTTCAAGGTCTAAATCGACAAGATTTCATGTTGTTATAGTAAAGCTTGTAAAAAGGAATTTCCAAAGACAGCAGGCTCCATTTGCTATGGGCCTTGAGAAACTTTATTTTGTTTATACCAAGTTTGGCAGTTTCCACCAATTTATGGTTAATTCTTGTAATGGGAGGATACAGAACAAAACTTACGGTATCATAATAATTAATTACATTTTGAGACCTACACGTTTTAAATCCCAATTCAGCACTTTAAATTTTTTAAAGACATTAACAAGATAATATATAGACAAATTAATTCTAATAATAATATACACAAATAAAAAATCCCGTAGGCCTCAATTGAAAACACCAGAAGCTAATTTTGAAATCTTGGAAGCCTAAATTGGAATAATCATCAATTAAGAATTTTTTCACTTTCATTCTTTCATCATTTTAAACTTGTATGTACTATTTTCCAACTTAGCTTTTGACATTTTTTTTAAATTAAAGGATGGATATCAAAAGGGGAAAAAATTCATCGCAGTTTCCAACTTATTAAGCTTTTGGATCGAGGTTTCCACCCGAGACTATCGGAATTTTCAATTTGTATGCTACGAGTAACTAGAATATTTTTTTCAATTAACCCTTTTTAATTATCAATAAAAGACCAATAAATTTAATTCACATTTTAAGATTTCAAAGTGTTGAAATTATTATAATTCACATTATTTCGTTGCAAAAGTCACATCCTCGTGAACTACTCTATTCTTCATTGATGAATGATATTAATGTTATGACTATGAATAGTAATGTACCGTGTTTCACTTCCACAGCTCTCTGTCTGAACATTTTGTTGAAACATCGATATCGAAAAATCTAATAACAAATAAATTTGACGTCAGATCACTTCCCTTTTTGGCTTAAAATTTTAAATCATTTCAGAAAGAAAAAGACATATAATTAATATAGAATATAAACACATATAAGTTCAAAGGCATGGACAGCTAAATAAATAAATGATACCCTTAGCTAGCTTAATTTGTGTTTGCAACATTGAATTCCATAACTGTACTGCTGTAAAATTGTCTCTTCCAATTGACGAACCTGTTTGGCAGTTAGATATATATAGTATACTAGTAAGTATGGAAAAAAGAGGAATGATTTTAACGGAGGCAAGGCTGTGTTAAAATTTTTATGCATGGAAACAGAAATAAAGCATATGTAAGTATCGTGGAAGATTGATAAAAAAGAAATTTGATAAAGAAAACTAAAGACATGCCAATTGAACTACGTACTTTTTAAGGTATGCCTAAATATTAGTAATAAAAAGACCTTTCAATGTGCCTCTTGGTTTAGCTAATCCAGATTCTCTTAATTAAATATGAAATATGTATATAATTGTGAGGGAGGGTAGAGATATGAATTCATTTAATTTGACACATGAAAATTAATTGTCAAAAGGTTATGAGTCGAGATAGAAATAAAATAATAAACAACATAATTACTCCCGTCAACCGATTTCTTTTATGAGATATATAATTAATGAGTATAATTTGCCAACAGCATATATTAATATTTTTTTGGTATTGAAGGCGCCTTTCCCAGCTAAGTTTGTTACATCCAATTACGTTTGTCATATATACAAAAGTTAGGATTAATCGAACCTACATTATTATTCCTCTAGTCCTATTTATAATGCATGAGTTAATGACAACCTGAAATAGGAATAAAGTTAAAAAATTATCATATTTTAAAACAGAGTTAATGCAATTTTAGATTTTTTCTTAGTTTATATAAAATATATTAGAAATGCCTATAAATAGGAGCAGACCAATACATGCTTTAAGTGTTATGGGCCCATATAGCAACCCGACTTGGTTCATTAACTATTTTGGTTAGAATCATCTTCAATGACCATGCCTATTACCATGAGATGGGCAGGAGCTCACGTTGGTCCGGTCATGAGATGACTCCTTTTTGTTTTCGGCCGGAGCCATGAGATGACTCTTTATAGTCGAGTAGAATTTATTATTATTATTATTATTATTATTATTATTATTATTATTATTATTATTATTATTATTATTATTATTCAGTGTTATGAGAAATAATTATATTGCAAATAAATATGTGTAATATATAATTTTTAAATATTTTTATAAAAATAAGGATAAATGACCTGCAAGTCCTTAATTATAGTTTCAACTAATGCTTTTGTTTTGGACTGAAAGTTTCAACCAATGTTTAATTAAGTCTTTGCAGTTTTGCTTTTTATCAGATCTTCATACTTTTACTTGTTTTTAATTAAGTACTTGTAGTTTCTTTCCTTTTCATTAGGTTCTTATCATTTCACCTGATTTTTAATCAGGTCTCCAAATTTATTTAATTCTTTATTCTACGAATCTTGATAATATTCTTCTGTAAATATAAAATATAATATTTTTAATTATAATAATATTAAATATTATTCTATAAATAATAAATGATTATATTGAATTTATTTTCATATTTTTAAATTTTTAATCAAAACTTGCATTTATATTTTTCATTTATAATTATAATTTATTTTATAATTATAAAATTTGATTGATAAAACTAAAATTTACTAAAACTAAAATATAATTGCGATAAATTTATGATCAACAATTCAAATTAATTAATAATTAATAATTATATTAGATATTTTTAAACCTATATAAATATTACTTTAAATTTGTTAACAACATTTTATACTTGAATATTATTTAATTAATTAATTTTAAATTAAAAATAAAGAAAATTTAAAAATAAATGGATCTGGTTAAAAATCAAGTGGAGCTGTAGGAACCTATTAAAAAATAAGTGAAAGTATAAGGACTTAATAAAAAGAAAAAAATTATAAGGACATAATTAAAAATTGGTTAAAACTATAAGAATATGTAAATTAATTATACCTGAAAAATATATTTAATAAGGTTACTAATAGTCTTCTCTAGCTCTATTTATATGTGTGAGAGGTTTTTTTTTTTATGCTATTTATAAGTCACATTATTAATTTCTTATCTAATATATAGTTTCACCTTTCATTTATTATTGTGTATACTATTATTTTCCTGAAAAGTGTATATATTAAATAGAGATAAAATTAAAAAAATTATTAAATTCTAAAATAGAATTGATGAGATTTAAGATTTTTTTTATTCCTCTAAAATATACTTAAGTTACTTTATACTTAAGATTGAGTACTTTTTCAAACTAAAGAACGAATAGAGATTCTTTTCTTGACTAAAGCAAACGACAATGAAGTTAGGAAGCAGTTAAGGAAAAGCCAAAAGCTGAGGTGGGTTTTGCCGTTTTGACTTTTCTTGTTGTAATCACTTGCGTTCTAAACTTGACTAGGATTTATTTCACATGTGATGCACGTAAATAAACCAACAGAATCGAATCGATGCAATAAACAAGAGTACTCTCTCTCTCTCTCTATATATATATAAAGGGGAAAAATAATTATAGTGGAGGTTCAAACAACTAATTATAAATATCTTCTTTAAAAGAATGAAAATTATAATGAAAAAAGCACCAAGAATTCGATCTGAAATAAAATTTCTCTTAGAAATCAATAAGCAGCAAGCTAAGTTTCATTTATTAATAATAATAGCAATAATATGAATAGGAATAATAACAATAGCAATAGCAATAACAATAATAATAAAAGTAATATGTTTACCGAAAAAGTAATGGAAATAATATCAATAGCAATAATAATACTAACAAGAATAATAGTAGCAATAACAACCATAGCAGCAGCAAGCCAGCAATAATAATAATGACGATGCTTGCATTTAGTTCCAAGTGATCCTTGGTTGTCATTTGAGCAATTTGTAAATGTTAACTTTTCTTCTCCTAAGGGCCCTACACATTAAACCCAAATAGATGTCATTAATACCAAGTAACAAAAATAATGAGACACTTGGGGAATTTAAGAAGTGATCAAATTAGTCAAGTTAGCAACTAACTCACGCAGACACCTCTTAATAAAATTAATTAACTCCTATAATTAAGTCCACTTAGTAAGGCACCAAAAGCTTAATATTAGATGCATGTATATATTCCATACAAAATAGGGACTTATGAAATACATGCAGATCAGATCTTCCTTCACTTTACCATTCTCTTGGTTTTTGTATCAGAAGAAACTAACAAGCATTCCCAGGCACTACTTGCTCGTCAAAACAAGCTTTCTCAGACCAGGGATATGAGTGTCGCATGTCTACTCCTAATTTATGCCTTCTAGGTCAAACCAAACTTCTTTATCTGTTCATTTGACCCATCCTTCATTAACTTTTTTGCATTCCGAATGTCAAACCTTGCAGACACCATTAATTTTCTGTGTTAACTTGTGTTCTCACGTGCCAAATATATATATAACCAATAATACGATAGTGTTTTGAAGAACTCTAATGTTTGTAAAAGTTTCCTCAAGTGATTAATTTTAGCTTTTGCATTTTCTTAAAGTGCATGACAGATCATTGATCAGATGAAACAGTTTTCATCATAGACCTTAATCGAAGGGCCAAAAATTGACACTGGAGCAAAACTTGACATATCTTCTGGTTTAGAGAATCTAGATTTTTCGGAGGAGCTTGTTTAATTACCTTCCTTTGAAAAACGTGTAGGGTTCATAGACTTTGGCCATTTGAATAAAGTAGCTTGCTTGCTTCTTGCAAAGCATTTGGAGCCCGTTATAAAGGATGGGATCTAGATCAGTGGGATTTGGTTCCACGAACCATTTTTCTTTGCCATTTCATTTGAGATCAAGGATGAGAAATCATCGATGTTGCTGAAAAGCTTCATTCTGGAGATGCTAATATCATTCCCTTTTGAGTCAGAAAGTGGATTGCACTTGAAGTGATCATACCAATACCCAACTATATCACCGTATGAAATGGAATTTACCAAAGATGACCCAAATTGGTACACAGTCAAGCCAGTGTCACCAGAATTGCCATGCGTTGCCATTCACTACAAAAAAACAAACTTTAGGCGGTGACAAAAAAAGTCACCGTTGATGTCGTCGCCGAAAGTCCACTTTCAGCGGCGACACCAAAAAGTCCGCTGAAACTAAGACTTTCAACGGCGACTTTTTTTGTCGCCACTGAAAATGGACTTTTTAGTGGTGACTTTTTTTGTCGCCAGTGAAAGTGGACTTTGAGCGGCGACTTTTTTTGTTGCCACTGAAAATTCACCGCTGAAACTAAGACTTTCAGCGGCGACTTTTTTTGTCTCCACTGAAAGTGAACTTTTAGAGGCAACTTTTTTGTCGCCGCTGAAAGTTCACTGCTGAAACTAAGATTTTCAGCGGCAACAAAAGTGTCACCGCTGGACCTTCAGCGGCGACTTTTTATTTCGCCGCTGAAAGTAGACCTTCAGCGGTGACTTTTTTGTTGCCGCTGAAAGTTCACTACTAAAACTAAGACTTTCAAAGGCGACAAAAATGTCACCGCTAAAAGTGGACTTTCAGCGGTGACTTTTTTAGTCACCGTGAAAGTTTAATATAATAATATATATTATTTTACAATATTAATAAACAAATTCAATCTGGCTTAGCAGCAAGAAGATTAGACACGAAAGGAGGTGGTTACGAGTTCGAACCTTGAAGAAGACACATTTAAGGTGAAAATATTTAGACGATTACGTGACGAGGAGGAGTGATGTGGCAATGATGTGGAGGTGGCCAGTGATGATGTGGCGGTCGGTGGTGATGATGTGGCACTTGGTGACGATGACATGGCGGCCGGCGATGATGATGTGGCATCGGCAGTGATGACATGGCGTTGGTAAAGCCAATTCTTCTTAGGCATTACTTTCAACGGCAACAAAAAGTTCACCGCTGAACATACCTTTCGGCGGCGACAAATGTTTGTCTTTTAGTGGTGATAAGAATGTCGCCGCCAAAAGTGTCTTTCAGCGGCGACATTCTTGTCGTCACCTAAAGTGTGTTTAGCAGCGACAAATGTCACCGCCGAAACTTCTAAAAATCACCGCTGAAAGATACTTTCAGCGGCAACCTTTTTAGTCTTCACAGAAAGTTTTCAGCCACGACTGCTACGGCAACGACTTTTTAGTGGCGACACTTTCAGCGGCGACTTTGAAAGTCAATTTTTTTGTAGTGATTAAAGCTATTGCAGCATTCACTGCCATATCTACTGGAACCTGCAAAAAAAAGGGGACAAAAAAAATTTGATTCTTAAAGTCAGACTAACTTATGGTGTCACAACCTAGTTTTATCATTTTGCAGGTTCCAGTAGATATGGTAGTGAATGCTGCAATAGCTATAACGGCAAAGCATGGCAATTCTGGTAACACTGGCTTGAGTGTGTACCAATTTGGGTCATCTTTGGTAAATTTGATTTCATACGGTGATATGGTTAGGCATGGTTATGATCACTTCAAGTGCAATCCACTTTCTGACTCAAAAGGGAATGATATTAGCATCTCCAGAACGAAGTTTTTCAACAACATCGATGATTTCTCATCCTTCATCTCAAATGAAATGGCAAAGAAAAATGGTTCGATGGAACCAAATGCCACTCATCTAGATCCCATCCTATATAACAGGCTCCAAATGCTTTGCAAGAAACAAGCAAGAGACTTTATTCAAATGGCCAAAGTCTATGAACCCTACACATTTTTTAAAGCAAGGTAATTAAACAAACTCCTCGTAATCTAGATTCTCTAAAGAAGAAGATATGTCAAGTTTTTCTCAGGGTCAATTTTTGGCCGTTCGATTCAGGACGATGATGAAAACTGTTTCATTTCGGTTTTCTGACAATTATGTAAGAGGCAAAACCATGCTTTATTTTTTAAGAAAAGCATTATCCAAACATGTCAAAATCAATTATAAACAGAAACTAAATACCCTTACCTATACATGTAAAAATCAATTATTAAAATAAAATCATGCATGGTTATCTCATAATTTCCAACACTCCTATATACATAAACCAAAAATCATGGCTATCTCATAAGGGTTTTTTTTAAAGAAAAAAAGTACCTTGATTTTGACACTCAAAATTGTTTCTTTCTATCTGATTTTTCAGAATAAATCATACAATACCCCTTTAAGTTTTCCTGAAATCATGTCAATCTCTCGTTTATTTCAAAATAAATATAAATCTAGGTAATTTATATTTATTATTTCAGATTTATTTACAGTGTAAAAAATAATATGATCTCTATTTTTTTTTCCACGCATATGAAATCAATAATATTCGAGCACTACTCTTTTTCTCCACTACAAAGATAATCCCCGATTTTTCCTTTTTTTGGGGGAGGGGTTTGGAGAAGCTAATTAAGCAGCTATAAGTTAGCTAGGAGATTAAAATAGTCATTAAACTCAGAACAATGCGTGAAACTTATTAATCATCATCATCATCGTGTGCAATATATATGTGTGTGTGTTGTGTGTGTGTGTGTGTGAGTATGCCAAATCAGAGAGAAATGGTAAATAGCTATTGCCACGTCCCAAATTCCTTCTGGGTCAGAAAATACTCCTTCAAGCTGCCCTTTCCCATGCGATAAAGTAAATGGATCCATCATTGAGTTGTTATAATTAGTGGCACAAAAGTAAAAAACCAGACACGATTGATGATCAATAGTATTTTGAATGTTTTGTATAAATTAAAAATTTGAGTTATACATATTAATTAATAACATAGAAGGTTACCTCTTTCCTTCTATCCATCCGGGAAAAGGTTCTTTATAAGTGCCTTTAATCACAGATGGACGAAGAATGACGGTTGGTATATCACCTTTCATTCCGGTGATCAGCATCTCACCCATCGCCTTTGTAAATGAGTAAGTGTTTGGCCATCCATGAATTTTGGCCCTACAGGAATTATAGTGTCCAAAAATTGTTTTAAAAATAATAATAATTAATTGGTCCACATGGGTATTTATAGTTTAAAGATTTTTAAATCAAAATCAGTACAAAATACTTCTCTGGTGCTAATTACAAGAGTTACTTAAGAGTTAGGTTTTGATCCTAAATATATGACTTCTATCTATTTTATCTCTAGTATTTATCATTTTCTCCAAGACTAATTTACTTAACTTATAAACTGATATATAATCTAATATTATACAAGAATATTTTAGAGAGATCAAGTCATATTTATTAGAACTAGTTTATGGTTAATACAATATTTGGTCCTTATAATTTACCCTCATTTTGGTTTTTATTCCTATAATTCCAAACCATAGGTTTTGATCCTCAAGAGGCAAAATAGTCCAACTCCTTGTTAAAATATTGGGATTAACGCATCTTAGACAGAAAGAAATTTAAAAAAGTCAAAACTTATGGTTTGAAGCCACAAAGACCGAGATCAAAATGAGAACAAATGATGAGGACCAAACACTGCATTAAGCCATTAGTTTATATAGCTTCATTAATCTACCCAAGTTAGTTAAACATCTCTTATATTAAAAACTCGAGGAATATAACATTTGTGGCAATATTTAGTCATCATCAATAATTAATTAATTTAGCACATTTATCAAATCGTATTTAGTCCGTGATGAAACAAGAAAACCAATACAAAAAGAGTTAGCTTCTTCAGCTTACTATACCTCTGAACACCAAGTACTTTCATCTGTTGATGCGCTGCTTCTTTATCATTGACAGATTCCTTTAGATTTGCAGCCAACTTCATTTCATCATTGATATCAAGTCTGGGAAGTGATGCTTTCTTTCCTGGGATAATTATCTCTTCCATAGATAACGAGGGCTCCTCTATTACTCCTTCACTTTCACCATTGACATAAGCTGCAGAATTTTATACATATACATAAACACACACACACACACACATTCAATGTTATCATTTTTGAAAGTTCAATTTAGGGTTAGGCTATTATAGTGTGCTTAATATATATGTACGCACCAGTTGATACGTGAAGGGAAAGGTAGATCTTTTTGCAGGTCTTGACAAAACTTAGCAGATTAGATGGCCCTTTTGCATTGACACTGGGAGCAACATCGTACCTGAAACAGAATTTCCCACAAAAATCACACTAGTTAATGAGTATGATTCTAGGAGAAGGAAATTTAATTTGGGACATAATCATTCATGTTTAGGTCCCAAAACAAGTTGCAATAACGGGAAATTCAATTTGACCTTTGGTAATCCCAGTTGGTTTTTTGGACAGCCCAAATCAATGATGAAAAAGCAATAATACTATTAGGACTTTATCAATTTGACCTTTCATCAAAATTGCTATTGGCTGCTGAATTCACAATGACGTGGACTTTGTCTGCAATTTCACTGGCTGTGAGAGCATCCATCCCAAGATCAGATTCACAAACATCCCCAGGCATTGCTGCCAGCTTGTTCTATTAGAACAAACCATATGAACAAAATATTTATCTAAATAATCATATGGAATTTGACATTATCAGAGTAATAGTAGAAGACTTATATAAATACCTCTCATCGTGCTAGATGATTCAAAGAAGCAATCCACAGTACTCATAATCTAGATCTAGATTAGAACAACTGAAAATATAGAAACTTGTTAGTAGAAAGAATGTTAGGATTCTTCTAACTGGAAGGTGGGCACAATGATGGAACTGATAAGAGCTGCCACCAGTTAGGGAACTCTCAAAAGTAGTGAATTAGGTTTTTTCTCTATTCACTCACTCAGTCTACTGTCAAAAACTTAACCCACCATTAAGGTCAATAAATGACTAAAAAAGGGTTGAGTCTAAAACCCTACATGGACTGGGCCTAATTGACTAACGGGCCACACTCAGGATATTTAATTAAAACAAAAATAATATAATATAATATAAATTATATAATTAAAATATCTTATATTCTCCCACTTGGCCCGTACATTATATGTCAGTTGACGTGTCAAGGTTAATTAAGACAATACTACTAGAATCATGGTGATAAGTCCCCTTATGTCGAGTGTTACTTTCCATGTATTACAAGTAGCATCCTTACTTAATGGGTTATAACTTTATGAATAAACCTTAAATGTTTATTCGGTTCCAACTTGGATGTATGTTAATCCCATATAATTCAAGTACCAAACTTGAGACAACAAACCACAATTTGAATTTCATCAGTTCATAATACCTCATTTAGATCACTAAATGTGATCCATTTCTGATAAGATATTGGTCCTTTGACCTTTTTAATAGCATGCTCTTTACTCAAAGGATTTACGCTTTATGTGTTTTATGACCAATTAAATCCATGGTCATATAATAAACACCCTTGATGGATTTGAAATTAATTCAATAATTTAAAACCCTATGATGAAAGTCATTAATCAACAATCTTACAACTTGCCTCTATGAATGATTACAAGAGACATTTCATGATGGAAGGAAACAATCAGTGATTGTTTAGCAATCTTGCACTCCTTCATGATGCAACTTGTTCATCAAGCACGAATGTGTATCACAATGTTAACAATTTGTTGCTAACTCATCCAACTAAATTGAACAATCTCAATCATTCAAGAAAATGACTCATATATGTGAAGAATGATACTTAATGTACATTTAGTAATGTACTTCACCATTTGCGGCTTTTCAGTTGTCATTCAAGCATTAATTTGCTTGTGAATCCTCCTAATATTCATTGCAATGATATGGCTCATTTTGTACACATTCAAACAAGGCAATACCTTAGCAATTAATTTAGAAGGAATACTCATCATCTCCTTTACATGATGATCACATTGGAGACATATGGACAATCTAATCATATCCTCTATCAAGTGTGTTACACATGACAAATGTCATTTATTTATGGATGTTCAAGTGCTTGTGATTATAGGTTATTTATGATAATCTCAAGTACCTTGAGAATAATCCATTTATGTATTCTAAAAAAATACCGCACCTTAACCAATAATATCACAACTTTTAAATAATGACCATCCTGTCATTTGTAACACCTTGAGTCATTAAATATGAGCAATATATGGATCATCTACATGCAACTTATAGATGACCCAACTCCTACTAATCAAGTGATACAAACAAAACCATAATATTCTCAATTTGATCATGCATGTGATTATACCATGATATATTAATTATCACTATTGTGAGAGTTGCTTGTCGACTAAATTCTCCTTGTATAAGCTATTTGACCTCTTTCACCAATTCATATATCTCTCCTTATGTCAAAGATTGGAAAGATTCTAACAATATTCCAAATCAATATAGACATTAGTACCATGAAAATGTGGTGGGAACTATTCATTAATATAAGAGGTAATATCTCACTATAATGAGTTCCTTTTCTCCATAGAGAATCTTCGGCAAACAATATTCTTTTGTAATACTTAATGTTGCATACTAACAACTATACAAATATTCAAATCTTATTGTTTGCCTTGAAATCTCACATATCTATCATGAAGCAATGCCTTCACTAGGAATTTATTTCACTTCTTGAAATATGAAATTGAGGTCATACTCAATATTTATATTTATGTTCTAACTGAATACTTTTATGTACATCATGTAGTCACTGCGAATTGCTAAATTTTAATCACTATTGATCTTAACTCAATCTGTTAATGAGATTGAAGTTGCAGAAAAAGAGTATCACCCATCAATTTTGAGATATGTCTTATTTATTTTCAGATACTCCTTGTATAATTGACAGAATTCTTAATAGTGATACTCCTAATTTCAAGCATGATCAATTGTGAATCTAAGAACTTCATGATGTTTCTACATTCACCTTAACAAGGTGAGTGCCATGCAAAACTAATGTTCTACCATAATTAGAGGTTATTCTTTATATGTGATCACCCCTGATTAGTTTGATCACTTCCACTAATCATGGCAATAATAATAAATTTAGCATTCCTCAAAATACTACACTAAAATATGATGGACAAAATACTTGAATGCATTTTCATCAAAATATGCAATATAAGTCTCAAGAAATATTTTCCTTCTACACTCTTTCCTTTATAAGACAATTTTGTATAAGTATATATAATAAGGTAAGCTTCCAACCCTTTAGATTTTCAAAATAATTTAAATACAAATTAAGTTGGAATCTCATTTTAAATATACATAATTGTCTTGAATGTGTATCCCAAGAGGAAAATCAAATTGTAAACTTTATTGCTTAATATGTCTATTAATGCTATGTTTCTTCTCTCAACAACATTATCTAGTGATTTCTTGTATGAAGAAACTTAACATACATATGGACTAGGTTATTGTCCATCAATGATGTACTCATCATCTATCTCCCTTGTTGATCTCACTAACATTAACATATTTGTTAGATTAACCACCCACTTTTGCCTTATACATATCAAATGATATTGCACAATCATAAGGCAAATAGTGACTAGGCATTGCGAGAGGACAAGGGAAATATAGAATTCCATTTACTAGAAAATAAACTTGAAATATATAATGGTACATGTAATCTCTTACTAATCATAATCCTTCAAGTTCTCTTAAAGTGGTGCGATGGTTTACATATTTCTTAATGTAAATCATACATAGATTAGAATCAATAAGGTTAAGAGATCATTAAATCTCATTATTAATAAACTTTTTAACCCTTTTATGAATATCTTTGAAAATACCGTGCACCACATAACTTGAAGAAATCCTTCTCATGATTAGTTTAAACAAAACGAGATTTTAAATGTACTAATGATAAGAATCTATTCACCATTATCTCCAATCAGACCTTTTATTATTAGCACATAACTCTTATATATGCATATCATTTTATGGTCTTGAAGTTGGTAACCTAATGACCCTAATTTAAAATCTCATTCTTATCCAAATTTGAGCCAAACATTTGATATATGCCTTTTCAATAAATACTTAATCTTGCATGTATTTATGAAAACGTATAATAGCTCATACTAATGAGATAGTAAATTGAGAATCTCTTTTACCAACAATAATGGAGATCGTTTATGCCAATACATTTTATGGAGAATCACTTTATAGTCCGCATATAATGCAATAACTTTTTATGAGAATTTCTCAAATTCATCCTTCAGCCCACGAAGAATTCTTAACTCTGTTCCATTCATTATGTACCCATAACCAGCTCTTAATTGAGATCATTGTATTAAGACAATTTTGTCTCATAATACTATCTCATTTTGCATGCTAGTATTAAGAGGTACTAGAACTTTCTTAATGTCAAGTTTAATTTAATTGAATAAGTCACATTTATCTTCTTCTAGGCTCAATAACTGTCTCCAACTAAAAAGATAACAATAATACTACAAAACATAGAATTAACTTTCAATCATGCTTATGACAACACTTTATGAGGCAATCAACCATCACACTTGAGCGTATATTTACCAATGTAAATCGTACAATCATAAATTTCGTGTCACTAAAGTCTACCTGTGGGCAAAGACGTCAACATAGCACAACTTTATGTTCTCTGATTGGTGAAACTAGAATGCATTTAGATTCCTAATACCTGTGGGCTACTTAGAAATCATAAGGCTGTTTCTATCCCACCCTTATTAAATATGTAATTATAATTATCTACCTATGGGCAAAGATTAACCATAACTACATATTTAATTACAGGTGATACCTTTAAATCTTTATGTGATGATTTGTCTATCAAGACAAATACATGTACATGTAAGGATGCTGTGGCTACTCCTAAACTCTACATTCGCATCACAAAGACATCAAATCATTGTGTATATTAATTGTACATTTAGCCAAAATTGATATTTTAAATCCACGTGTGATTAGATATGCATACAACATATGAATAAGGATGCTGCGACTACTCCTTAAACAAATATATATGCTAATCACTAATATCATATGTGTACAATTAAATTCCATACACACACACACACATAATATCAATGAGAATTTCAACTAAATAATTTAATCAACTAAACCATTTATGTGATCAAATTATAATTACTCATTGATTATAGTTGATATTTTAAAATCCGTATGTGATTATTTATCCATGCACTATATAAGAGGATGCTGTGGCTACTACTCATCAACTTTGCATGCTAATCACAATGATCAACTATGTGCATTTAAATCTCATATATGTACAACATAATAGAGAACTTAACCAATTAATTTAATCAACATAAGTGACTAAATAACTAAAATTAAATTTTCCCACTATTTTATGCACCCAAAAATTATTTAATAAATCAAATTCAGCACATTTCAACTCAAATATAATTTTGCAAAATTCAAACCAATATATAATTGCCTAAAACAAAAATATTTAAATAATTAAATGACAGACAAAAAGAATTTTACAAATTTTTCACAATATGTTAAAATAGCCATATTGATTTTTATTTTATTTAAATAATTTAAATGGCACATAAAATAGATTTTGCATAAACCAAATGGCTAAATAAATAAAGGCCAATTTAAATGACACTTTATTCAGCCCAAAAAAAAAGTTTGCTGGAAATAAGACAAAATTGGTCAATACTGCAAAAAATACAAGCGGAGCCCAAATCCCAAAATCCAGAAACAAACTAAATATTTGGTCCCAAAAAGAATTACCTTTTTCTTTTCTTTTTTTTTTTACTACTAAAGCATATGTGTTCTCCTATTAGAGGCAATTCTATTCAAGTGACTATCGGGCACTAAATGTGAGTATCTCTTTTAATGAGAATTCAAACCTTAGTTCATCATATTGTGAAGGACTCAACAAGAATTCCTAATAACAAATTAGAAAACTCAAACAATCTTTCTTCAGCCCAAATAATCTCAGAAAATCAAACAAAGCAACCCAAAGATCAATAATCCAATAAAGGGCCTAAATTGATTTCTTTTAGACATATAAACTTGGCCTCGATAAGTTTCCGAAAATAAACCGAAAGAGTGACAAAATTATGAACCAAAAACAAATTAAAATAGCAGAGGCCCATGTTCCAATTTTCCTGAAATTAAAACAAATGTTCCCCAGCCGAATAACAGTTTTTGAAATCAAAATAATTGGCCCAAACAAGCAACGGCCTCGGCCTAACAGAATCCAAGAGGGTTAATATATTTATATATATAAATAAATTTTATTCCCTTTTTTTTGAATTTCAAATGGCCCAAAAACGCAAGAAGCCGAAACAGTAGGGAGGCCCAATGCAGAAATTCTAGATTCAAAAATGAATTGAATAAAATAAACAGCCAGCCTAATTTAATAAGGCCCAGATCATGCGCAGCCCAATTCCCTAATTAACTGAAACGTAGCGTTTCACTTTGGCACAAACGACATCGTTCTGTGTGCTGAGGAAAGGCTTTGTCCAGAATGCAAAACAAAGCGTTTTGCTCATCTTCCCCAGCTAGCCGGACCCCTACCGGCCTACCCGATCGGTGACCCAAAAAGGCTGGCTACAGACCCACCGCTACCTGAAGCCTCAGATGGTGGTTTCCAGTAATTTCGAGTTCTCTCTCCGGAAGTTTATACGGCGTAAAGATCGAAAGTTAAAGGCAAGCAACTTATTGACAATGATATCATCAAAACCAAGACCAAAAAACCAAACTCGAAAAACTGAAGATAGCGGTGCACAAATTTTGATGGAAAATTGTTTATTTCGTAACCCATGACGTCACAGGCTCACAGCAATAATGTGATCGAAGATAACCTCTTGTGTATATGAAGGTATGAGATGGATATTCCTTATATCGGCTCAACTATCCAATCGTTTTTGTTTTAAAAACCAAATAATGTATGGACAATTAATGAACAGAGTAACCCTAAGAAAATCATACATATAATCATACATATATTCAAATCCGAAAACAAAAGAAAAGGAACAAGATCAAATGTGGTCTTCCTTTGAATTATTTCTCAAATTAATTTTCAAAAGAAAATTAAAATACATCCATAATATATCATAAACAAAAATAGCAGGGAGAAAGAGATTTAAGTAACCAGGCTCTGATACCACATGTTAGAACAAACCATATAAACAAAATATTTATCTAAAGAATCATATAGAATTCTACATTATTAGAGTAACAGCGGAAGATTTATATAAATACCTCTCGCCATGCTAGATATTCAAAGAAGCAATCCACAGTACTCATAATCTAGATTTAGATTAGAACAACAGAAAACATAGAAGCTTATTAGTAGAAAGAATATTAGGGTTCTTTTAACTGGAAGGTGGGCACAGTGATGAAACTAATAAAAGCCGCCATCAGTCAGGAAACCTCAAAAGTAGTGAATTAGGTTTTCTCTTTATTTACTCACTCAGTCTACCGTAAAAAAACTTAACCTACAATCAAGATCAAAAAATGACTAAAAAAGGGCCGAGTCTAAAACCCTACATAGACTGGGCCTAACAGACTAATGGGCCACACTCAGGATATTTTAATAAAAATAAAAATAATATAATATAATATAATATAAATTATATAATTAAAATATCTTGTATGTTCATCATGAGGGCCTCGTAATTTTCGCCATATAATACTTTAAGGCTCTTGAACAGTGCACAGTCTATGATCTATATAATATATCAAACCAAAATCCATCATCAATTTTTATTTACTATAGCTATTATTAAGACAATTTTTTGTGTACTGAAAAATATAAGATCAATATGTTCAAACCAAATCACTTATCACAAATTCATTCATTATTTAGATTAACATGGTTTTCCTCGTATCCTAAGTCCTTTTTAACCGATTCATGAATCTTAAAAAATTAAAAATGTTACGATTTTATCATTAATCTTCTCCAAAAATTTCAGTCGTTTTCAACTCTACCCTTGTTAACTACATTAACGACGGAGTTCTTAAAGTACATTATGTAGTTCGAGCTAAATGAGATAAGGATAGAGTTGAACAACAAATAGTTAACTTTACAAGGGGAGCTACAGTTTGAACCAAATTCCTAATAGATTATGTATATTAAATTTATCTAATGTACGTATTTTTTAACTAATTAATAATTAATGAAACTAATTGAATTAGAAGAACCCAAATTTATTTCCAATAATGAATGAGAAAATTGGTAATAAATTAATCATCACCTCAGTTTTCAAGCTATTTAACGCCGCTTCCTTATCCTTTGCTCTGATGACCAAGACGAAAATTTGTCCTGCATTAGATGCTATCCTTAACATCTTAATAAAAACTGCAAAATTGGAGATAAAATACAGAACATATACTACACACAGGGAGATTAAGATATTTTACGGGATTATGTTAAATAACTTCACTCACATAAAGTAAACTAAAGAAAAAGCTTTTGTAAATGAACCAAAAATCAAATATTGATTCTAATTTAAGACAAAAAAGGGATAATTAAATAATTTAACCATATAATAACCAGAGGATAGCTAGTGTGATAAACATATCAATATATATAGTAAAATTTAAATCAAGCTGCATTCCTTATAAGATATGATACATGAACAATAAAACTCATTTTTCGAACTCCACGCATTAGAGAGAAATGAGTATATATTTATAGCAAGTCATACTATTCATAAAACATATGCCCCTAGTCTTCATTATAAAAAATTTCTAATAACTAACCTCATAAAAAACCAATAAAATATAATTTAGACATTAACTTGGTCTGAAAATGACATAAAATTCCAGATTTACCCAATACCATTAATTACATATAAAAAACCATAGAATGTGCATTTATAATGAGAATTTAAATAGGAGCAACCTTTAAAAAAAAAGGAATGCATACCACATTTAGCAATTATTCTCTCTGATCGTAAATATAAGAACCAGTTCAATTTGTAGTGTAATTTATACTATAAAATGGGTCTTATATTTATGACCAAAAAATTGTCTTATAATAAAGATCATTTATTCCTTCTAAAAATTGTCTTACATAAGAAGAATAACTTCTGTATAACAAGGAAAGAAACCTCTTTGGTTTACAATATTACAGAAAGGGCGTTTACCTTTCCCTACGAAGCCAGTGGCACCAGTAACAAGATAGTTCTTTGCCCCAAGAAAGTAGGCAATACCAATTCCATGGCCATATTTGCTTTCTGCATTATTCTGACAGTAAACAACTGTGTTAAGCTATTTAGATTTGGTGAAACGGTCAGTAGAGAAATGGAAATATTTGAGGTGGCCGCGATTCTTAAGGTAGATAGATTTGGGGCATCCGTACTTGTTTGTTCGAGAAATAATAAGACGACCATAATAATCCCGGCAGGATGATAAGGAGGAGCTAATGTTGAGGCAAGAAATCATTATTGTTGCTTTGAAATATCGTCAAGGGATCCTTTGAAAAGCTATCAATAAGGACTACACCTTAAATATAGAATGCGTAAAGTCCTATTCAAGAGAAATTAAAGTTTGGTGAAAGGACTCGGTATGACACGTGTTTAATGGATTTTGCAATTTTGGTTCCAGGCATGTGCATGTGGTGGAAAAGGTTCTAATGGATGGTTCCTCAATGAGGAATGGTTCTTGTGTCGATCGATCGACGCAAATTAATGAACCAGACAGGGCAATGAAGGCATAGTTAATTAGGAATATACTCGTTGTGGTTGTGAATATAGGAGTTAGATATATTACCTCCAATCCTAGATGTAAGAACTAGTTTGTAATGCAGTTTACTCCTCTAATCCTATTTATAAAGCAGAGAGAGGGGGGATTTTTTTGGTCCTATTTATAGGGCACTGAGAACAATTTTTCGGATGTACAATTTTACCCTTCATTTATTATTGTGTTTACTTTATTTGCATGAGTTATAATGTATATTAAATAGGGATAAAGTTGGAAAGTTGAATTTTAAATAAGAGTTAATAAAGTTTAAGGTTTTTCTTGGTTTATGTGAAATATGTTGGAAGTGACTTATAAATAAGATCAGAGGAGTACACTATAAACTAGCTCTTATAGTTAGAACAAAAGATAGTAATTAATTTGTAGAGATTTAAAAAAATTAGTTACATTAGAAACTCTTCCTTTAATAAAAAAAATCTCTTAATATATGCAATCAATCAATAAAAAGAGTTTAGAAAAAAAATTAAATTTGGGAGACAAAGTGAATTAAGGTCTTGTATTTATGATTAAAACAAATCCCCCTACTAATTTTTACATTTAGAACCAAAGAGAATGTCATATTTTAGATAAAATCCTACATACGTTGATATGTTATTTATTATTTTTCTTATAGGCTAATGTATCTTTTAAGTTTTATTTCTGTTTTTAACAAAAAATGACAATTTATTCGATTAAAATTCATCTTATCAAAATTATTCTGCTTTGATTAAGCTAATCTGTTATAGTTAAGATATTTTAAGTCTTTAAAATAAACAATTAATGCTTAAATATAAAATTAAAAATATTTTAATTTATGACATATAAATTATTATTTTGAACTAATTAACAACACATAAACAATTGCATAATACAAAATATTGATGATTATTTTGTTGATACGTATGGATATCTTTTTATTGAAAGCAATCATATTCAAAATACTGTCAGGCATTAAATATGAGTACTTCTTTTTTTTAAAAAAAAAATTGAATTTAATTCACCACGTTAAAAATATTGATGAAATTTAAAGCAACTACCAAGAAGCTATCCAAAAACAACCACCACCACCAAGAGTGCGTTGACTTAGACCATTCCCTGGCTACTAGAATAACGGGCCCTCTCATTCCACTGATCCAATCACTGCGGAAAGAGCAACTATGGGAAAACTTTGATCGGTTTGCTCTAACTATACATAGATATAAAATCTTGAAAAAAAATAAGTTGTATTATTCATAAATAAAAATATTTGCATACATATTTCTCGGTTATATGAAATTTAATAATTCATACTGTTCCTTAATATACAAATCGATAAGAGTTGGGTTTAATTAACAAGAGAGACTAGTCAAAATGAATCAAGATTCTAATTATTGCTATGAGAATACTAACTTCTAATACTTGATTATACTTCAAATATGATTATTTTCTTTGTCGTTTTTCCCAACAGAAATATGATTATTTTTATTATGAAGATATTTGTGCTTAGGAAAAAATACATACACATAGGTCATGCAAATTTTAGATTCGGTATTATATAGTAATTTAGTAATATGGTAAGCGGTCTCACCTCGTAAGAAGAAGAACACAAATTTAGATCTCGAAAAACGTATTTGTTGGAAGGACTTTAATCTTTACACTTTCACTCAACAGATATTAGTTTCAATATAAAGTAATTTGAGAAGACTCTGAATTATATTACAAAAAAAATAAGTAACAATATCTAAAATTGATATATGGATAATGGGAAAGCATATAGAACATTCTGGATAATACTTCCCATGAATCACAGTGATTAAAAGAACCACATTCCACAAGGACAAGGAATTAGGTTAATGGAAATCATTATTGTGTTTAGGTTTCAACTTTAAAGTCATTTGTGAGTGGGCCAAGTGAAAACGATTGTTGGCTTTATCTTTTTAGAAACAATAATAAATATATCATATCACATAGATTTTCCCCTAAAAAAATTTGATATCTATGATATGGATATAATGTCCTGATTCATTATTTTATTTAATATTCTTTTGCGCGTTCCATAATGGGATCCATTATCACTGATATTTTAATAAGGTTTAAATTTTTCTTTGGTGATCTCGGCCACTAATTGAAAATGTACAGATAGGGTTACATTTACACTACATTAATGATAAGCCTTGCTTATTGAATTTTGAGTCGGACGCATGCACAAATTGAATCTCAACGTAATTCAGAGGGAAATTACACAAAAAAGATTGATTTTGTATTAAATTCATTCATTTCTTTTTCTTTAAAGATTCAGTTCTTTACGGTATATTTATAAAAAAAAATTAAAAATCAAAAGAAAAGAACATGTTTAAACTAAAAACGAATGATACCAAAGCGTATGAGAGTAAATAAAGCCTATATATCATTATTTATTATTCTTCGCTCTAATCTTTATTATACGCACCTAAGAACATTTTAAATAAAACATATTAAATTATGAAACATGTTAAAGGTCCTTATAATAAAGACTGGAAGGGGTATCATATTTTATCTTTTCATTATTAATATGATAATATGATATTTCCTTTGATCTTTATTATAAAGACTTCTGACATATTTCATAATATAACATATTCTGTCTAAAGTATTAATTTTTTTTAATCTAACATCCCTAAATATAAAAACTTATAACTAACTAAGCTTTTTAAACTAATTAATGACTTTGATTCAGGATAAATTTATTATTTTATAAGAAATAACTAATTTTAATTAATTTTATTAAAGATAGAAAGGAGTATATATAGTTATTTTTGCAACCCTAATTGTTCTCTTTATATTTGTCAGATATTCTCTTTTATATATTTTTTTATGGGACGCAAGCAGTATATAGTATATATTTTAATAGCAAAGAATTCACATTAGTTAAGCAAATTAAATTTGGTAGTTGATTATTGAGTTGCCAAAACTTTGTACTTGTTCTTTGGATTGGGCGTAGAAACTTCTATTATTGCAGCTGCATAAAGGGATTGCTCAAGATCGTGTGTAACTTTGAATTGATACTGAATAGTTTCTGATTTGTTTAGTTATCTCTTTTATTTGTAATTTTGTTTTTTTGAACTTAAAATTCTGTTGCATCTTATTACATTTTATTGACGAGAAGCATTTCTTTCGACAGGGGGGGGGGAGAGTTCACGTTAGTTATCTTTACTTTCTCTCTTGAACTATACTTATATTGAATGCTTTACGGTTATTAACAGTTAAGATTCCCCCATTAACAATTAACAATTAATAATAAATAGATAAAAACCTGTGCTTCTTATAATTATATGGCCTTCACTTTTAGACTGTTGGTATAATGATGGGAAGAAAACATGAAGGGTGGGACCATCTTCCTTAACGAAGGGTGTGCATGAAAAAGTTACTTAGACACTAAGAATGTGCATGAATTTGTACACTTCTTTTTCTTTAAGGGAGGATGAATAATAATAATAATAATAAATAAAAACAATACCTACGAAATAATAGTAGCAGTAATAATAATAACAATATATTGCAAAAAGCAAATATGATTTCAACCCACACGCATGCAGATCTCTGTTTGATTATCATAATAATAATGGAAACTGGAAAGTGGCCATCATCCCAAGAAATTTTATAGTGCCTTGTGTGTATCCATTTGTGAAGGAGATAAAGTGTGAGAAAATAAAATAAAATATAGTTAGTGGGCTGCACCTCAATGAACATATCACTTTTATGTTTTAAAAAAATAAAAAATTTCTACTATATATTATCAATTTTTTAAGCTATGATATCATACTACCATTTAATTTGAAATAGTTGTTTCGTACTTGACATTTTTTTGGTTTTCAAATTTTTTTAATTGGTAAGATGTAAATTTATCTTGAAATTTTTTTTTAGTTTAATTTAACTTGAAAATTTTAAAATATAGCAATGTTGTCTCACCTCGTTAAAAATTTAACATTGACTATTAAAAATTAGTGTTGACCAACAGTAAAAGGTAACATTATTCTATTTTACTACTTCTAGGGCGATCTTAAAGCCCAAAAAAACTTCGGAAGCAACACTTCTCCTGGATGAAGATTTCTAAGACAAATTTGCACCAAAACCTTTTACATTAATATGCTTCGATATATACTAACATAAAATGATACTCTTCTAAATCCTAAATATAAAAGCTAATTGAGAAATTTTAGTCTTAAATATAATATATCAATTTATTTTATTTTTTAAATTATAATTTCTCTCAAACTATTTTTATTGATTATACATACACACACACATTACAGGAGTTTTCCCAACAATAAAAGTAATTATAATGTAAATGATTAAAAGAATATTTTAACAAAATTAATACATATATTTTATTAATAACTAATTTAATTAATTTTTAATATCTAATATTAGGTATTTAGTTGCTACATTTACATTTACATTTACAGCATGAATATGATTGTGTACATGTGGTTTGGCAAAAAAAAAAAAAAAACCATCCCTATGCCGTCATTTTTTCCTTTAAAGAAAGACATTGATAATTAAGTGTATATGACTATATGTAATTATCAACCCACTCTCTTGTCTTTTGTAAAGGTGGTTTGAAGGGAAGAAAATGACACTATATATAATTATTTATATATCAAAGACTGAGATGCTGTTCATTATTTTTCAATCTCTAATATTATATATAAGACACTCAATAATCTCTCTAGGCAGGTAATGGATTGAGATTAATCGTCCAAAATAATGGTCACCGCTTTAATCAAATTATGCCACCGTGACCGTCTCAAAAGGACAAATCATCATGACTCATTAGTTCATTGATTGAACTTAAATAATAATGAAACAAAAAAGTCTATCAGAGTTCCATTTGAAAGTAACAGAATAATTAACCCTATTCAATTTCCATTTGTTAAAAACAACCTCACTTTGTTTATTTTTAAATTTATTAGCTTCATCAATTATTAGGATCATCACCAATTGGCATGAACCAGGCGTGCATGAATGACTCAATGGCTCCACATTTATTTTTTGTTTCCCGGATTGTCTTCATCAACAAACAAAAGCATATTTCACCCATATACCAAATAAAAATTAATTAAAGTAATCACACACATCAGCACATCAAGGATATTTTGAAGCTGCCAAATCACAGCTATGAAAGAAGAACTTTTTAAATATTTGTTATCAATTTGTTATCAAAATGTGGTCACATAACATAACACGATAAGGTCAAAAGGAGACGTCTATTTACAACTGGCTAGACTCATCGTTTAAATTTTCTGCAGTGCATAGGATACACCCTTTTTTTTTTTTTTTAGCTGAAGATTCACCCATTTATTTTGATCTAAATATTTGAGAGGTAAAGATAAAAGTATATTCTAAATTTAATCAAGAAAGTTGCTTATTATAGAAGTATGTCTTAATTTATAAAAAAGGCTTATTATCAATTATATATTTAAAAACTACTCATGATTAAATTAATTTATTGGTTTGTACAAACGGAATCTACGTAAGAACTTTTTTCGATTTCTTTTTTTTTTTTGGTGACAGAACTTTTTTTAATTTCTAAATGCCAATTATGTGTGCCTAACTATGTAGTGGAAAAATATGGTCTGAATCTGATTTGTTTCTATTATTCAGATCATCTTTTTCAGTAAACGTTAATAAAAAATTAAAAGAGGAAGGATGATAGATATGTGGTCCCTGGTCGGTGGCATGTGGCAGCTTCTTATGTGTGTGCATTGGTCTACGACAACCTCTGCCATATAGAATTCCCACCGACCCTTCCATTTTTCTTTTAATTAATGGGATGAGTTGGGTCCTTAGCTCATGGAATTTAGATAGCTTTCGTGCTTTAAAAATGTTTATAAAAAATATTTATAAATCATTATATCAGGATTAAAATTTAAACTTGTGTCATTCCAATATATAAATCATATCATTAGCAGTTAGATCATCATTTTTTCACTCTTGCGGTATATTCATTATTCTTCAAATATCATTCATCTCTTCCCTTGTTGCTGAGAAAGCACCTGCCTTTGCCAATAAATAAAGCTAGCCCTTTTTCATTCTATGATATTAGTGCAAAAAGTGAACCCTTTGCTTATTTTAATTAACCTCTAACTAACTTAATCTCATGTTAGTTATTTAAAGATTTTTAATAGAAAAATAAAATTTATTAATTAAGGGTAAATAAGAATGTTCCTCTTCCCCACCCAAGTTTTATTTTGAATTGAAACATAATTTAATTGAAATATGAATTCAAGATTTAGAATTTTTTATGCATTGCATCTATATGACAATGAAAAAAAAAAAAAGAACTTTTTAATCTATGATCTAACTTCTACATACCCGCACATCATCACCCCATTATTCTTTTTAATTACTTGATATTTTGAAGGTATGATTTAGTTGTTTTCTGATGAACTTTTAAATCTTTTATTAAGAAAAAGTTCAGAGAAAAGAACAAGACAGTGGTTAAAGTCACTAGCCCGTATAGGTTGATTTCTCTATCAGTAAGGTGCTTGACCAAGGATTGTGGTGCCTAGCTAGTCATCTGACTCAGCACAATTTGTTTTCAATCAAAGTAACCCATTTAATAATGGACACCGAAAAGGAGAGGTGAATAAGTTCCTCACCCTAGCATACCAATCTTTTTCTTCTATCTGTTTTTGAAAGTCAATATATAACCAACTAGTTAGTTTAAACCTGAGAGTTGTTAGTTTGGGATAAGAACAAGTCTTTTAGAGTGTTTTTCCAGGTTCAAACACACACCAGCTAATTTTAGGAGTATGCTAAATTTATCGATAAAAATATATAGGTTTTAGTAAAATGGATTATAACCGCTCAGATATAAAGTTTTGGCTCAAGTTCACGTGAATGCGTAGATCGTACTTTTGAGAGTGTTACACCTTTAGCTGAAGCCAGCTATACTTCAACATGATTCATTGAATTTAAATAGAATAATGAAAAGAGAGTTTATAACGTGACAAACTAAGTTTGAATTCCTATTAAACGAGGTGCACACATTTAATGTTTGATAATACCTCTAATAAGATTAACGATACCTCTGAACAGCGTGTGTAAGAGTAGAAACTTCAGGAGGAAAAATGATCTCGTCAAAAGTTTCATGTGGGGTCCACATGAAAAGGGTAAAAAATGCAATACCGCTAATCCTGAAGGCCATGCATGCATGACAGAGATTTTCGTTCTTTCTTTTCTATTCTTTATGAACCGTCCACCGATGTGACCTGTGTTAGGCGTGCTTCCTTAGCTTTCCCCATTTCCTGCTTTTATAAATTAAAGCCTCTTCTCTCCACAATTCTCAACCACAAGAAAGAAAAGCGCTTTCATCATCTGCAAATTCTGCAGTTTCAACAAAATCATCAAGTCACATGGCTTCATCATCATCAAGCTCTCAGCAACCTGCGTTTCCTCTTCATTTTTGTTTCTTCCTGCTAACACTGTTCATGTTTCTGGGTTTCTCATGGTACATGAACTACGAGCCAATCATGGAGAGCTTGATGGAGCAAGTGAAGATGGTTCTAATGGTGTCTCCTCTCTTGCTTCTTCTTGTGCTTCACTTCCTCTCTAACAGTGGCGGATTCTTCTCTTCTCTGATTCCTTTTCCTGAGAAAGATTCTCTTCACAGAGCAGGAGGCACTCCTTGGGGTGTCGCCTTCCTTCTGGTTTTTCTCTTCTTCATGATCTCTTACCAGTCTTCTTTACAAGAACGCTGGTTCCCTCTCTTGGCCAGGTGAAAAATCTTGATGAAGCTTCTTTTTCTTGTTGTAATTAATCACTGTGTAATCTTGTGAATACTGTGAGCTCTTTCCATTTTTCCATGAAAGATCTTTCTCTCTTTAGTTTGTTTACATGACTTAGCTTCTGAGGTTTCTTTTCTTCTTCTTTCCTTTGTCTGAGCAAGTTAAATTGATATGGCTACTCTGATATATAGTTGATATAGTACAAGTAGATACGAAGTTAACATGTTTTCAGATTTTGATGTATAAATTTACATGTTAGCATCTTTGAGTGGTTTTTTTTTTTCCGGTGTAGATGAAATTCTTATAGCTAGCTAGTTCGCGTTGAAGATTATTGGGATTGAATTTATTTGATTCGGTTATTAGTATGTTAATCAAATAACATACAAACGCTTCTTTACCAATACTATTAATAATTATTGAAATTTTCTCATGATCCTTTACGTACATTGTATAATCCCCTAACCTTTACTTGACAATGATACCTCCGAAGTCCTCCTAAATTTATATTTGAAAAAAATATACTTTTAGTTTTTTAATTTTATACCTAATTTTAGTTTGATTTTTTAATTTTTAAAAAATATACTTAGTCCTTTAAATTTAATACCATTAACAAAAAATAATGATACTATAATACTAAACGGTTATAAAACATTTTCAAATACTAATATATTAAGTTTAATTTTTAAAACAATCATAATTGTTATAAAAAAATTATTTAAACCTAAATATTGTTATAAAAAAACTAAGAATTTATTAGGTCAGTAACATATTTATGAATCAAAGTAAAAATATGATTTCAAATAAGAGTATACTAGGAACTATTCTATTCATGAAAAATAAATATACTATAAACAATGACATAATAATTTTAAAAAGTCAGTCTTTGCCCTGAAAAAAGCAGAGTTCCGTAGAATCTAGATTTAAAGTTATATTCTGAGGAATATTCTTTCGGAAGTCACAGACTTCCCTGATTATCATATAAAATATATCTAAAAAAAACTGATAATTTTTGTATTTATTGACTTAATCACATGATGACCATTACGGTGTTCTGTTTGACAGAACGGTGGAAATCCCTTATAAGCATGTTTCACGAAAGCTGAGATAAAATTCTTCTTACATATTTGTCTCGTATTCTGTAAATTACTATTAAAAAGCGGCTTATAAGCTGTTTATAAGCCGTTACAAACAGGTCCTTAGTTTGCACTCTGTAACTCTGCATGTGGTTCGCTATTAGTTTCGATACAAGCAACTACCTTAAACATGAAGCCTATTTAGACCCTGTTTGCCACTACGATTAAAATCACTCATAAACATATTTCACGTAAGTCAAAACAAAATTCTTTTTACATATTTACTTCGTATTCCGTAAATCACAATTAAAAAGCTACTTATAAGCTATTCCAAACTTGCCTTTAATAATTATGCAAAAGTAATTGTTCTTTATTTTTTATTTTTTTTTGGGTTTCCTTTCATTACCATATCCAGCCAAACGAAATATTATGAGTATAACGATGTGGTCTCATCAAGCATAGAAGGCAAAAATGTTAATATCTCCGGTGCTCAATATAAAGCTAGCTAAAAAATTAGATTTAATCTCAAATATAAAATATCAATCTACTTTATTTTTAATTTTTCAGAAAATATCCTATTGATTGAAAAAGAAAATAGTTCTAGTGCACATTATTAAAAATAATAGTTTAAAAAGACTAACACACCTTTGTGATAGATAATTGATTGAACTAATTTTTTTAATATCATCAAATTGGTTGTCTGGCTCATATATTAAATATTAAAGGTAGTATTATATACTATATTACTACCTCTTATCTTTAATATAAGAGCTCGTTCGAGTTTTATTTTAGTGCTAAATGTAATACATCAATATATTTTGTCTTTCATATTTATCTATTTTTTCTAAGGTAGTCCTTATAATAATGGTAGTTCCAGCTAATACACTTGATTAGCAAAGATATTTTAGAAAAAATAATACCTATTTATCATAAATAACTAATTTAACTAATTTTTTTAATCTAATTAAATTAGTCAACTACTTTTTATATTAAGTACCAGAGGTAGTATTTACCAAAATTAGAGATCATCCAAGGCAAGCTAAAGAATTCACAATAATAACATCACTGAGAGATTCAACTAAGGGGCATTTTCTAAGAACGTCATCATAGGGACATGTACGCCTTCTTGCCTTTTCTCTATTTATTAAAAATAATTATATATGTTTGAAGTAAGAACGGACATTAAATATAAACAAGTCTTTGGATGAGAATTCAAATATTGATTACTACTTTGTGATCAAATTAGCCTGTTCCTATTATACTCAGCTTCTTATGATTAGTTCTATTTTATAAGGAACTATTATAGTACCCGCGCGATGCACGGGTATAAATTAAGGTTTTTTATATATTATAAAATGTTGAATAATTACAAAATAATTAGTGAAGATCACATTTTTGCTTCAAGTCATCATATTAGCTTAATATGTATAAAAAGTAAAATGTCTGTA
Source organism: Neltuma alba (assembly GCF_004799145.2). Lineage (NCBI taxonomy): Eukaryota > Viridiplantae > Streptophyta > Magnoliopsida > Fabales > Fabaceae > Neltuma > Neltuma alba. The sequence continues at coordinate 71,955 of NW_021633523.1, forward strand.
AGTTTTCAAGGCATGCAAAATATATAGAGCCATTATCAACATTTTATTGTTCAGTATTATACCCCCATATTTAAATAAAGCCCAATATCTGACAACTTGACCTCTTTTAAGAAGTTAATCATGCTAAAATCAATGCATACTCAACATCAACATAGTTACTCCCAAATCAACCTTATTAATATTCCCCCAATAATAATCAAGTAAGAGAGGAAGGGAAGGAATTAAGGAAAATGCTTATGATGTTTTTAAAAAAAATATCATATTAACCAATTAAACTAATATCATTAATCTATTTAAATTAGTTAATTAGTTCTTATATTAAGGACTGGAAGAGTATTTTATATGTTTGAGGTGGATTCTGGTCTCTATATTTCAGCATTCACACTCAAAATCAAAGAAAATCTAAAACAGTTGCTAAATCAAATCAAATCAAAATCAAAATATTAGGATTAATGGGATTTTGATTCTTCCAAGGCTATATATGACTGATGTAAAATAAAGAGTAAAATTTGACATATGGATGGTAAGATAGAGAGGAAGATAGCATTGTTGAAGAAGTGGTAAGGAGTTGAAATCTAAAATATAAATATTTGCAGATCAAGACAGCAAAAATCATGATTCGATGAAGCATTATCGAAAGAAATCTAGTTAGAAAATATGAAATTGTGCACCCAAATAAATCGGGGTGAATCAAGGAAGTTATGTCATTTTCATATATTTTTAATTTAAAATTTTTAATATTTATTCTAGATCTTTATTTTAAGAACAAACAATTCAACCAAAATAATTTAAAGAGGAATATTGCAATCTAGATCTTTATTTTAAGTCAAATGATACTTAACAATGTGTGAAGATGCCCACGCTCTAAGGTTGTGATTTACTGATATTTTAGGTCTATTAATAATTAATAAAAGATACAATGATAATTATTAGGGATTTCTTTCAAAAGATTGCCGATAAATATATAATAAAAAATTGCCACACGGTTTCTGGATTTTGTGAATATAGTTCTTCCTATAATTTATCCATTTATAGATCAATTTAAATATTAAGTGGCCAATTTAAGCGGATATATTGGAATATTAGCAACATAGGTGGAAACATGGATAAAAAATGTGGCCTTTTTTTAAAAGAAAAGAAAAATATTTATCTACTCATAGATGATGCCACTTGTCATGCTACCAGCAACTCTTGTTTTGTACTCTACTTTTATATATTAAAGATTTATTGGGCCAGAGCCCAAAAGAAATTCTAATTTATTGGGTCAGTTCAATGGGAGTTGTGAACTGTTTGATTTGTCTGTGAAATAGAAAGTACATAAATTTTTAAAACTGAAAAACTAAAAATACATTAAAAAAACAAATATTCCATGCTAATTATTTTTATAATAATTTTGATAAGTCAAAATATTTCACAATTGCCTATTTATCATTTTAAAATTCAATAGGTGTTTATTTTGTCATTTTTTAAAATTTTAATACAAAACTAGTTTACACTTTGGAGTAAACGATGGTGTTAGGTAAAACATTGAGCAGAGTCTATTTCATAATTTAATTTCCTTTTTTATTATATGAGACGCACACAAATATTTTTCTCATAAAAAACAGTAATCCATTTTTTTAAACATCAGCATTAGCATTTAATTATAAGCACACTCCCTCCAATCACTAATATAGGAACTTAATGGGGTTAATTTGATTTTAAATATAAAATCTCTGTCTATTTTGTGTTTCGTATTCATTATTATTTTTTGATTAACTTACCTCATAAATTGATGTATAATTTAATGTTACGCATAGTTAGTTTAGAGAAATCACGTTACATTTATTATAACCAATTTATCTGACTTCTTTAATATAAATAAATTAGTTAAGTGGCTCTTATATTAATAATGAGATAGAGTACATATATTGATTTTCGTAAATAAAATGATTTTCCCCATCCTTGCCTCACCAACTTTTGACTTATTGATCAGATAGAGGGAAACTTTTCTCCGTTGGCCTTAGCAAGCTAGCTTGCCAAGTCAACACATACAGCCGAAGTGACTAAGTCAAAAAGATGATATAAGAGACTTTTGCCCAGAAAGCTACAAATGGCCATAATGCTCCCAATTGACTGAAGCGAAGACTTGACCGACTGCCCAGCCAACAGGCATTAGACAGAGAAGATGAGGGATTTTGGGCTGCCCATAGGATTTTTTTTTTTGGGTCAAAATATATTTTAGTAGCTGATGAACTAAGGCTTTGTTTGGAATAAAGCATTAAACATGAAGCCTAATTAATAATTATGCATAATTATTCTTAATAATTATGCTTTCATTAGGATATCCAGCCAAACGACAAATTATGAGCACAACAATGTTGTCTCATCAGGAATGAGAAAGCAAAATTTGGTTTATTATTAAATATTTTTTCTTGCAATAAATGTGATAAATTCAAGAATAATTTATTTCATTTTCACTAAAAAAATATAATGATTTGAATAAACAAATTTACTAGAAATAATACAAATTATGACTTTATATATGCAAACATAATAACTACATTTTTTGTGCTCTCAAATGAAAAGGGAAATAATCAGGAAGAATAATTATTATCATATAATAATAACATAGTAAATATTATATTAGTCCCTCTACTCTAGTCCCTCCTATAAGAGCTTGTTGGTGTTGAATTTGATCCTAAATATAATACCTTAGTATATTTTGGGTCTCATGTTTATCATACCAATTTACCTAACCAATAAGTTAATATATAATTATATATGATTATTCCAAAGAGATCATGTTAATGTCACATTTATTATAATCAGTTAATTTATTTGACTTCTTTAATATATTTAAATTGATTAAGTAGATCTTATATTAAGAATAAGATTAAGCATATATACTAATTTTCTTTAATAAAATAATTTTCCCCATCCTTACCTTACCAACTTTTGACTTATTGATCAGATAGAGGGAAATTTTTCTCCCGGTGAAGTTGGCCTTGGCTTGCCAAGTCAATGGACAGCAAAAAGGTGATGTTATGAGAGACTTCCGCCCCCAAGGTTAGAGGCCATAATAATGCTCCCAGTTGACTGAAGCGAAGACTTGACTGATTGCCCAGTCAGTAGGCATTAGGTAGAGAAGAAGATTATGGATTTGAGCTGCACTTTGAGACTTCTTCAAAATATGAGTCATGTGTAGCAATCTCAATTCGGATGAAATCTACCAAAGAAGTAAACAAATTAAATAAACTAGTTAATTTGATCTTACTAAAATAACCTTATCCAACATTAGATTATAAATCATTTATAAGTTAAATAAATGGGAAAATGACAGATAAAGAAGCTCCAAAATGTGAAATGCCAATTTGGGAAGCTAAGGAAATGTAATTACCCATAGGGAAGTCCTTCCCAAATTGAAATTTTGAAATTTAGTGAAATGACAAAAATGCCCTTTGTTCTTTTTTTTTTAAAAAAACTCGGCCGGCGACCGGCGACCGGCGCCGACCACCGGTGTGGTGGCTACTGGTGAAGGATTTTTGTGACAAGATTTTTTTTTTTAATGGGATAATATTGGTTCAAAGTGACAGGGGTGGGATTTGATTCCACAACCCCCTGGCCACTTGGACCAACAAAAAGGAAGATGGCCATTGGGCTATCAAAAATTTCTTAACATTATAATACAAGCAAAAATATATGTTAACACTTTTACTGTGACTCCAGCTCGTGACAACAATTTATCTGAGGATGACAAGTCTTAATTGAGAAATAAAAAGTCTAAATTTGATATTAACAAAGCAACTTTTCCTTATACATAATAAATAGTAGCATGTGCATTAATTAAAAATGATCATAATTTATTTAAAAATGACACGTCTTTACTATAAAATGACAAGTCTAAAATTGATATTAACAAGGCAACTTTTCCTTATACATAACAAAAAATAGCATCTACGTTAATTAAAAATAACCATAATTTATTTGAAAATAACACGTCTTTACTGGAAAATGATAAGTCTAAACTTGATATTAACAAGGCAACTTTTCTTTATACATAACAAGAAATACCGAATAAATTGTTGTTATTTTTCAACAAAGACGTGTCATTTTTAAATAAATTATTATCATTCTTAATTAATACACATGCTGCTATTTGTTATGTATAAGGAAAAGTTGCTTTGTTAATATCAAATTTAGACTTGTTATTTCTCAATTAAGACTTGTCATCCTCAAATAAATTGTTGTCACGAGCTGGAGTCACAGTAAAAGAGTTAACTTATATTTTTGTTTGCATTATAAGGTTAAAAAATCTTTGATGGCCCAATGGCCATCCTTTTGTTGGTCCAAGTGGCCAAGGGGCTATGGGATCAAATCCCACCCCCGTCACTTTGAACCAATATTATCCCATTCCAAAAAAAAAAATATTGTCACAAAAATCCTTCACCGGTAGCCATCACATCGGTGGCCAGAGGCGGTCGGCGGCTGCCGGAGGCCAGTCGCCGGTCGCCGGCCACCAGTGAGGGGCTGAGTTTTTTTTTAAAAAAAAAAAGAACAAAAGGCATTTTTGTCATTTCACTGAATTTCAAAATTTCAATTCGAGAAGGACTTCCCTATGGATAATTACATTTCCTTAACTTCCTAAATTGGCATTTCACATTTTGAAGCTTCTTTATCTGTCATTTTCCCTAAATAAATTAGTTTGAGAAAAAAATGACAAATATAAAAAATAAAATGGATTGATGCATTATTTTTATAACTAAATCTTTTTTCCCAACTTGGTCCTATTCAACCCCTCCCATAGATCTCATCCACATCTTTAATTGATAAACACGATATAACAAACTCCAATCACTGTGAAAGTAAATATTTATTTATTACAAATAACATCCAGGCAAAGAAATACGTCAAGAAAATAGTGTATAGGTCTAAAAAAATCTCAGTTTTCTATAGTTTCTTGACTATTTTTTTTTTTACTCGGAATAAATAATCCCTATAATGTATTAAGTCATCACAAAGACTAAATTATTCCAAGTTTAGGGACAAAATGAATGTCAAGTTATACCTAATTAAAAGCAAGTCAAGAACATAATTATTGGGAATCATTCTCCCTCGTAAGTTATTAAAATCTCATCCACAATACGATCGCATGTTATGAAATATGATACCAAGAGGGTACAAGAGTAACATTTGATTCCTAAATTATGCATACGTTCCAATATTTAGTTCACTAATTTTAAAAGTAAATCATTTATGAGTAATTTTTTAGTGTAATTTCATATCCATTTTTAGGAGAATGAGAATTGACGAGCTAACAAGATCAAAATAAAATGAGGGGACTTGTGTATGTTGGAATTGTCAGATTTACAAATCAAACTTTCATATTTACAGTATAAAATTCCTTATTTTACATCAATCTTCTCATACATAGTCAGTCTTCAATTGTCATTGTCTCTTGTATTTTTGCAAATCCACCCAAGTACACAATATTAGCTGCTTAATTGCACGTCGTACACTCATATACATACACAATACTCCCTTTTTCGTGAGAACTTCTGAAAAGTCAATACTTGCATCAAATTGAGATTTTTCCACTTCATGAACACGAATTAAACATGTCGACGAAAATTCTTCTCACCACAGAGTCGAATTGATCAGGGCGAAGAAGACAAACGAGGGATGATTGCCCAGTCAATGCGTCTAAAGAGGAGTGGATATTAGGCATAGAGATGTCATCCTTTTCTTTGCTTTTGTCGCCCTTTCAATAGTCAAAGACCTCTAAATGTAAAATTGATGAAATTTTGAGAAGTTGAATACCCCACACAGAAAATTGCATTAGCACTATAAATACACACATACGGGCAGGGAAGTGAACAACACCAAAAGCCTGCATGTTATGTATACAAACATAAAAACTAAGCATGGGTTTCTTTTCTCAACCATCGCATTATTTTGCATTATATATTATTCCTGTAGCTATCAATTACCTTTTTCTCAGCATACCCTCTTCGACCGCTCTAGATATCGCCACAGATACTGAAGCTTTGATCTCATTTAAGTCTCAGTTGAGTCCTATCGATGCTCCTCATCCTCTATCTTCTTGGAACCAGAGTTCATCATCACCATGCAACTGGTAAGGTGTAACCTGTAACAGGTTTCCCCAAAGAGTGACAGGCTTAAACTTGTCAGGCTTAAGACTATCAGGTCAGTTAAGCCCTCATATAGGTAACCTCTCTTTTCTTGAATCCCTTCAGTTGCAGGATAACCAGTTCACAGGAGTGATTCCAGAGCAAATTGGCCACCTTATTCGGTTAAGAGCTCTAGATTTAAGCTCGAACAGAATAGAAGGTGTGCTTCCTCCAAACATCACTCGCTTGGCCAACCTCGTTACACTCAACTTATCCTCAAACGATATAGTCAGCCGAATTCCTCAAGATTTTGACAGCTTGAAAAGGCTTCGGGTCTTGAAACTGGGAAGCAATAAATTGTATGGTGTAGTTCCACCAACTCTAGGGAACATTTCATCTCTTACAAACATTAGTTTCGGCACAAACAGATTAAGTGGTGGGATTCCCAGTGAATTAGGTAGGCTCAAGTACTTAATTGAGCTTGATCTCACTATTAACAATCTTACTGGCACTATTCCTTCTTCTATATATAACTTATCTTCCCTTGTTAACTTGGCCGTCGCTGCCAACGATTTTTGGGGTGATATTCCTCAAGATGTTGGTCACAGACTTCCAAAACTCCTAATATTCAATTTCTGCTTAAATAGATTCACAGGTAGAATTCCTTGGTCTTTGCATAATCTCACCAACATTCAAGTTATTCGCATGGCTTCCAACCTTTTAGAAGGAACAGTGCCACCGGGTCTTGGAAATCTTCCCTTCCTTCGTATGTACAATATAGGGTATAATAGGATTGTAAGCTCAAAAGAAGGAGGCCTAGACTTCATCACTTCATTGGCAAACAGCACCCACTTGAACTTTCTTGCAATTGACGGCAATAGGTTGGAAGGTGAAATTCCAGAGACCATTGGAAATCTCTCTAAGGTCCTCTCAAAATTATACATGGGAGGGAATCATTTCCATGGAAACATACCCCCCTCAATTGGGAATCTTAGAGGCTTGAGTTTATTAAACTTGAGTCACAATGCAATCTCAGGAGAAATTCCTTTTGAGTTAAGCCAACTGGAGAAACTACAGGAGCTTAGTCTGGCAGGGAATCAGATATCTAGAAGTATTCCAAACTCCCTTGGCCGTCTCCAAAAGCTGAACAGTCTTGATTTGTCAAGCAATCAACTTGTGGGTGAAATACCAACAAGTTTTGGGAATTTTCAGAGCATTGACTTCATGGACTTATCTCACAACAGGCTCAATGGAAGCATATCTAGAGCAGTTCTAAGTCTCTCATCTCTGAGCATTGGTTTAAATGTGTCCAAGAACCATTTAAGCGGATCTTTGCCTCAAGAAGTAGGGAGCTTGATCACAGTTTCCACCTTAGACTTCTCTGACAACATTTTAGTTGGTGAAATCCCTAGCTCAATAAGCCGTTGTCTAAGCCTAGAAAAACTATTTTTGGCACGAAATATATTTTCAGGTCGTATTCCAAAAGCTCTTGGAGGCATTAGAGGCTTGGAAATTCTAGACCTCTCCACCAACCAACTCTCTGGACCCATTCCGGTTGAACTTCAAAATCTAAATGCCCTTCAGTTATTGAACTTTTCATATAATGACCTAGAAGGAGTCATCCCCTGTGGTGGAGTTTTCACAAATCTCTCTTCTTTCCATTTTGAAGGCAATATGAAACTATGTTTACTATCTTCATGTGTTAATCAAAAGCATGGGAGAAAGATGCTCATAATTTATATCACCATAGCTATTATGGCAACATTGATACTTTGTTTCACAATTGGCTTGTTGTTGTATATGAAGAGCAAAAAATCAAAGGTAAATGCACCATTTGAAATGGCAAAACCAAATCATCCAATGGTCTCTTTTGATGAGCTTCGACAGGCCACTGGGAGCTTCAGCCAAGAAAGTTTACTTGGGATTGGAAGCTTTGGTAGGGTCTATAGAGGCTATCTTGGTGAAGGGAGTATATGTGCTAGTGTTGCAGTAAAAGTGCTAGATACTTTAAGGACAGGCTCCATGAAGAGCTTCTTTGCAGAATGTGAGGCTTTGAAGAATGTAAGGCATCGAAATCTAGTTAAGCTAATCACATCATGTTCCAGTGTGGACTTCAAGAACAATGAATTTCTGGCTTTGGTTTATGAGTTCATATGTAATGGCAACTTGGATGATTGGATTAAAGGAAAGAGAATGCATGCAAATGGAAATGGGTTGAATCTTCTGGAGAGGCTGAACATTGCCATTGATGTTGCTTGTGCACTAGATTATCTGCACAATGACATTGAAACTCCAATTGTGCATTGTGATTTGAAGCCTAGAAATATTCTCTTATGCGAAGATATGACAGCAAAGGTGGGTGATTTTGGATTGGCTAGATTGTTGATTGAAAGACCAACTAATCAAGTCTCAATAAGCTCCACTCATGTTCTCAAAGGTTCAGTAGGTTACATACCTCCAGGTACTTTGTATTTTATTAAGTGCATATATCTTTGAATCAAATCAAGCAAACATGTTTTCTCTTTACTTTTTTCCCTTCATAAAGCTAATAGAAGCTGTTGTTTATGATTGTTTAACCTAATGTTGTTGTTGCTCCTATGCTTAACCGACATAAATGCAGAGTATGGATGGGGAGAAAAGCCATCAGTAGCAGGAGATACATACAGTTTTGGGATTGTGTTGCTAGAGCTTTTTTCCGGGAGGAACCCAACAGATGATATCTTCATAGGGGGCTCAAGCTTAACAAGATGGGTTCAATCAGCATTCCCAGACAAGACTGTGCAAGTCATAGACCCTCAGTTTCTGTCACACATTTTTCACAATGACCTTGCTGATAGAGGTCCAAATCTACAACTCGATTGTGTGATTGCAATTTTGGGAGTTGGGTTATCTTGCACTACAGATTCTCCAGATGAACGCCTTAAGATGAAAGATGCTACTACAAAATTAAAAGTTGTGAGAGATAATCTCTCAAAACTCAATCAAAACAAGGGCCCTTCAGCACATTGATTTTGTTTAGCTGATTTGTATCAAGAGTGAAATAATGCTCATTATTGAAGCACGCAGTTGTTGTTGATAGAGCCTAATGATATCCCCCACTTTGTGAGATAAAGCTTATGTTGTTGTTGTAGTGAAGGACACAGTTGAATATGCATTTCTATTACATGCTTCCTTTGTTTCTGTTTCCTCTGGAACCCATGAGCAAGCAGTTGAATAAACATATTAGAAACTAGCAAAAGTATATATTTGGTTCTGCAGCTCATATTTTTGAATGTACTATAATACCAATAAATGGCATAATGGATCTGCATAAGAATACAATCTTAGACGCTCTCTGTCCCTGTGCAGCTAAAAGAATTTTCAACTCTTAAAGTCTATCACATTCTCGTCATATTCCTCAATATCATAGAAATCATATAATTAAATCTTACACAATATTTTATTCAAGTAATGATATTACAAAAACAACGTAATATAAATATCACATAGCATTTCCATTGTAATGATGTGAGATTTATTATCATGGTATCACGAAACATATTGTTGAGTCCGTTTTACAATGGGATAATTATAACAAGGTCTCATGAAAGAAAAATAATTATAAAACAAGTCGTAAAGGTTATATCTTTCATTTTAAAAATTGTCATTACATGCTGCGTAGATTATTGTTAGAAGTGTTTGGTTTTTTTTATTTTATTTCAGACTTTATTGTAATTCTTCTTTTATAATCCCATCATGCCTTATATATGTTATTTAAATGATGCAGTGCATTAATGGGCTCTTCGTTCCATAAAATAAAATTTAAGAGGAAAAAACATTAAAAATAATTTTTAAAACAAAAATTTGTGTACCGTTGAATTTAAGTATATCTTCATCTGTTCCAATTTTATCAGATGTTCACAGAGGTATTTAACAAATAGAAATAAAATATTCTAACCACCTTTTTATTTTATTTTAAGTACACAAACCTCTTTTTTTTTAAAAGCATACATTTTAGTTTAAACCATTAATAACGTTAAAGAATATATTAAAAATATTCTTGAAATATATTATTTTTAATTAAAACCCATATTAGAATAAATATTGTTTACTAAATTACCCATAATTATACTAAATCTATAATTTATCTTTTAACATTAATATTTATTAATATTCTATATATCTCATATTTTTACTAAATATAGACAGAATTTAATTAACTTAAAATATTTTTAAAAAAAACTTGATCAAAAAGTTGAATAACTTTTTTTTAAGAAAGATACGTTTTATGAAATATATTTAAAAATTTTAAATTATAATATTAATACATGAATCTGAAAATTATATCATTTTATAACTTTATAATTTCATTAGAAATACACACACATATATATGATTGCAAAACACTTTCAGCCCACACATATATTTAAAAGATTACGTCATAAGTAAGTTTTAATAAATAAATAAAATGAAACATTTCAATTTATTAAAAAATTATATTTATGAAAGTAATTAAATTTGTAATATGGCAATCGATTTAATAGTATAAAAAAATCAAAATTGTATTAAAATGGTCTTTTAATTTTGGACAAAAAGCAAGTCATGTGATTAAATGATAATTATTAAGTGACATTTAAATTTATTAAGTGATTACCGTGAAAGGGAAAATCCACTTGGAGCGATACATGTCGCTCTCCAGTAATGGATTTTATAACCTAAATTTAGTTCACCCACATCTGATCATCAACCTACAATTATGGGCATTGAATTCACTAAGAGGTATTATTTTCAAGCCCGTCCTCTTCAACAGCTTCCATGGATTTGTTTTCGTGCACCTTTGAAAATTATGCGAAAGGGATTGTGTGTGTGTATCAACCTTTTGAGGGAGATTTTTCTCTAACATCAAGTTGGAGGACTAACAAGAGTTAGTCCAGTTGGTAAGGACTTGGCTTGTAATTTACAAGGTCGTGAGTTCAAACCCTGCTGCCAATGTGAAGATCTTATTAGTAGGCGATTTATAAGTACCTCTGTAAGCGTTTTCTGAGCCTAAAAGCATGCCCTTGCTCTAGTGAGCCTCCTGAACCCAACTCAGCTAAACTTTTTTGCACCAAAAAAAAAATCAAGTTGGAGGAGCTTGGCAAGTCCATGTTGGGCAGCAATGTAAGGGACTATTTCGCCTAGTCTTAGTGGATGCATATATGTACACGCAATAAATCTGGTCTCGCGGGAAACTTTCGAACAGTAACTTGAATTAGATAGAGATTGTTTGACATATTGATTCTTGAACACTCACGTCGTTGAAATTTCTTCTTGCCATGTAAAGTCGAATTGATTAAAGCGAAGACTTCTGGAGCTCACTGTGCTGTCAGGGTGGAATAGGCATGTGGACAAGTTGAGAAGTTCGGTCCACATGGAGATCGCATTACCTAACTCTATAAATACACATCTGGGTTAGTGGATATAAAAAACCTCCATGCTATCCATAGAAGCCAAAAGACTAAGTATGGGCTTCTTTTCTCATATGTCGCTTCATTTTGGATTATGTATTTTTCTTTTAGCTATCCACATCCTTTTTCTCTGTATATCATCATCAACCGTTGTAGACATTGCCACAGATACAGAAGCTTTGATCTCGTTTAAGTCTCAGTTGAGTAATATTGATCCTCCTCACCCTTTATCTTAATGGAACCAGAGTTCATCATCCCCCTACAACTGGTATGGTGTAACCTGCAACAGGCTTCGTCAAAGAGTTATAGACTTGAATCTTTTAGGCTTAAGGCTCTCAGGTCAGTTAAGCCCAAGTATAGGTAATCTCTCTTTTCTTGAGTCCCTCCAGTTGCAGGGAAACCAATTCACAGGAGTGATTCCGGACCAAATTGGCCATCTCATTCAGTTAAGATCTCTAGACTTGAGCTCTAACAGAATAGAGGGCATGCTTCCTTCAAACATCACTCGCTTAGCCAACCGTGTTACACTCAACTTATCCTTCAACTATATAGTCAGCCAAATTCGTCAAGATATTGACAGCTTAACAAAGCTTCAAGTCTTGAGAATGGGAAGCAATAGACTATACGGTGTAGTTCCACCAACTCTAGGCAACATTTCATCTCTTACAAATATCAGTTTTGGCACAAACACGCTAAGTGGTGGGATTCCCAGTGAATTAGGTAGGCTCAAGAACTTAATTGAGCTTGATCTCACTATTAACAATCTCACTGGAATTATTCCTTCTTCTATATATAACTTATCTTCCCTAGTTAACTTGGCTGTAGCTGACAATGATTTCTGGGGTGTTATTCCTCAGGATATTGGTCACAGACTTCCAAAACTTCTAGTGTTCAATATCTGCTTTGATAGGTTCACAGGTAGAATTCCTTGGTCTTTGCATAATCTCACCAACATTCAAGTTATTCGCATGGCTTCTGATAGGGCCAGCAAGTAAAAGACTATTTGGAAATTATATTGATATTCAATTCACTCCGATACAGGGAAAATACAGAGTGAACGGCTCGGTAGCAAGTATAATAACCCCAAGCAATTAGCACAAACAGTCCCCAGGAAAACAAAGAAAACACTCACTGGTATTCGAGAGACCAGGACCCTCTCCTCTCTTAAGTGACTCCACACCCTACAGTGATTCCCCCCCTCTCTTAACGCACTCCCACTACCCTGCTATTGTCAGAAATTCCGTTACGTATCAGTGTTACTATTCTGCCCTTCACGTCCCTGGTCTGGACCTCCAGTGCCTTGGGTTGGGCCTGTTCGTTCTCCCCTAGCCCTTCTGCGATATACCCTACCCCAAGCCTTAGTTGCAGCAGGCCCATCATCTCCCTCTTCTGCAAGCCGCACCTTGTCCCCAAGGTGGAAGGTTGGGAATTGCACTCGTATGACCTCAATGTCTTCCCAAGTATTCTCAAAGTCGGGCAGGTTCCTCCACTTAATGAGGAGTTGTAGCCTGTTGTCACCTGACCTACGCACATCCTTTACTAGTTCAGGGTCAGCTGTGAGCTCCATCTCTTCAGTGAGTCCTCAAGGAAGGGGCTGAGCGGTGTCTGAGGACTTGAGAGCCTTTTTGAGTTGAGAAACATGGAAAACATTGTGGATTCGGGCTGTGGTTGGTAATTCCAGTCGGTAGGCAACCTTACCTATTCTTTCGGTAATCACATAGGGTCCATAAAATCGAGGCGATAGCTTTTCATTTGGTTTCCTCGCTAGGGATCTGAATCTGTATGGCTTTAATTTGAGATACACCGAGTCCCCTACTCCATATTCCACTTCCCGTCGGTGTTTATAGGCTTGGTTTTTCATCCTAGCCTGTGCACGCTCTAGTTGGGCCCTCAATTCTTCCAAAATCAAGTTTCTTTCTTGCAACTGCTGGTCAACCTCTTGTACACGCGAGGGTGCATCTTTCCATTTGAGGAGGGTAGGGGGTCCCTTCCATAGAGGGCCTTAAAAGGGGTCATTCCCGTGGCACTGTGGAAGGTAGTATTATACCAATATTCCGCCCAGGGTAGCATGTTTGACCACCTTTTTGGTGTATTTCCAGCAAAGCATCTCAAATATGTCTCCAGGCTTCCGTTCACTACTTCAGTCTGTCCATCGGTTTCTGGGTGATAGGAAGAACTAAATTTAAGAGTGGTTCCAGCCATATGGAACAACTCTTTCCAGAACTGACTTATAAACACTCGGTCCCGGTCTGATACAATAGTGTTTGGAAACCCATGTAGCTTCACGATTTCCTTCACAAAGAGCCCGGCAACCGTCTTGGCATCATAAGGATGCGAGAGTAGTATGAAGTGAGCATATTTGGAGAGCCTGTCAACCACCACCAGCACTGTGTCATATCGATTGCTCTTTGGCAATCCGCCCACAAAGTCCATGCTAATGTCCTCCCAAGTAGCTTGGGGAATGGGTAGGGGCTGTATTAATCCCACGGGGCTTAAGGCTTCATACTTATTCTTCTGGCAAATCTCACACCTAGCCACATACTCCTGGATATCTGTCTTCATCCCATGCCAGTAGACCACAGCGGCAAGCCTTTTATAGGTTCTCAAATACCCCGAATGCCCTCCCATGAGTGAGTCGTGGAATTCCTTGATGAGTTCCTTGGCTTTTGTGGAATTTCGAGGCAGCACCAGTTTCCCCTCAAAAAACAGAACCCCCCTTTTGAGGCTGTATCCCTTCGGTCCCTCCTTCCCCTGAATCAGTTGTTGAACTATATTCCTGAGGCCTTCATCTTGGGAGATCTCCTGTTCCAGCTCTGAGACCCCACTGTATTGCCACTGAGAAATGGCCCGGAACTCCAGTTCAGCGCCATGTCGTGACAGAGCATCTGCAGCCCTATTATCTTTTCCAGGTTTATAGTGAATCTCAAACTGATATCCCATTAGTTTAGATACCCACTTCTTTTAGTCAGGGGCTATGATACGCTGCTCTAATAAGTACTTGAGGGCTTGCTGGTCTGTTTTAATGATGAAGGGCTGAGTGGATAAGTAGTGTTGCCACTTCTTCACAGCCAGCACTATGGCCATCAGTTCCCTCTCATAGACCGAACTCTGTTGATGTCTTTCAGAGAGCTTTTGGCTGAAATAGGCCACTGGACGACCTTGCTGCATTAGCACTGCACCCACTCCTTTCCCTGATGCATCAGCCTCTACCTCGAATGGTTTGCGGAAATCAGGAACAGCTAGCACCGGCACCGTAGTCATCGTCGTTTTGAGGGCCTCAAATGCATGCTGAGCCTTTTCGTCCCATTTGAACGAGTCCTTTCTAAGGAGATGAGTTAAAGGGGCAGCAATCTTACTATAGCCTTTGACAAACTTCCGGTAGTAACCAGTCAGCCCAAGGAATCCTCGTAGCGCCTTGAGGTGTTGTGGTCGCGGCCACTGAACCATAGCTGCTATCTTAGATGGATCGGCCTTAACCCCCTCGGCAGAGATGATGTGTCCCAAATACTCAATCTGTCTTCGTCCGAGTTCACACTTCCTTGGGTTTACCACCATCTGATTTCGCTTGAGTAACTCGAGGGCCGTTCGGAGGTGCTGCTTGTGGGTTTCCCTGTTCTTGCTATATACAAGAATGTCATCAAAAAACACTAATATAAACTTTCGCAAATAGTCTCGAAAGATATCATTCATTAAGGATTGAAAAGTGGATGGAGCATTAGTCAAACCGAAAGGCATAACCTTGAACTCGTAATGACCGTCGTGAGTTCGAAAAGCGGTTTTAGGCTCGTCCCCTTCTTTAATTCGGATCTGATGGTACCCTGCTTTTAAATCTAGCTTTGAAAAAATGGTCGCCCCTCCCAACTCATCTAATAGTTCATCGATGGCTGGTATTGGGTATTTATCGGGCACTGTGATTCGGTTGAGAGCTCGGTAGTCTACACAAAACCTCCAGCTCCCATCTTTCTTTTTTACTAGTAACACCGGGCTAGAGTAGGGACTGACACTGGGTTGAATGATCCCAGCTTGCAACATTTCCCTGACCAATTTCTCAATTTCAGTCTTCTGGGCATACCCATACCGATACGGACGAGTATTCGCAGGTTGTGCTCCATCACGAATGGTAATAGCATGGTCCTGGGGTCGCGTGGGTGGGAGTCTAGTGAGGGTGGTGCTCACTTCAGGATAGTCGAGTAAGACTCGCTCCATTTCTTCGTCGTTTCATTGCTGCCCGGTTTCCTCCGTCTTCTCTAGCTCCCTTAATTCAATCAAACAACCTCCTCTTTCCCTTCGAATCGCCTTCTTGATTGATTTCAGCGTTACTTGGGACTGAGTAAGGGCCGGGTCCCCCTTTAAGCACACCCACCGGTCTCCCACCCTCACTTTCATATATAGTTGTCGCCAGTTCATGCGGGTCTCACCCAGCGACTCAAGCCACTCTACCCCAAGTACTAGGTCTACATTTCCCAGATTAAAAGGGTAGAATGTTTGTTTGATGGGCAGCCCCTGAATATCCACCTTTATTTCAGGACACTGGCGGTCCGAAACTACTCTTCGTCCGTCTCCCACAGTAACAGCATACCTCTTTACTCCTCTCGTAGGGATGTTCAATCGGGTTACTAGCTCATTGGCGACAAAATTATGGGTCGCCCCGCTATCAATGAGGACAATCACTTCCCTTCCTTGGGTTCGGCCCACCATCTTCAGCGTCTTCTTTCCAGACAGACCAACTGCAGTGGTAGTTGATAGTTCCATTGTAGCCATCTCCCTTTCCTCCCCGTCGGCCTCTTTATTCTGGACTCCTTCATCTGGCTCTAGCCCACCCTCCTCTTCATCCTCCAAAACAATCAATTGTAACTGTTTGTTTTTGCATTTATGATTGGGCCCAAACTTCTCATCACACTTAAAACATAGGCCCAGTTCACGCCTTCTGTTGATTTCAGCTTCTGAGAGACGTCTTCGGGTTGAACTGCTTCCAGTGCTGCTGGTTAATCCCGACCCAAGTGTCGAGGTTCCCGGCTGGCTTGGCTTTCGACTCTCGGTCCCCTTTCCCCCACTTTGGACCTTCGTTGGCACAGCACTGCTTGCAACTTTAGGAGCCTCTACCGAGCTAAACTTGGGGGTCATCATCCTGAAGTCATTCCACCTTGGAGTGAAGGTGGATTTGGCGGTCCTACTTTCCTTCTTCTCCTTCATTCTTGTTCGGACCTTATTTCTATCCTCGACTTGACCCGAAAAATTCATGAGCTTCTTAAGATTTTTTAGGTGCATCAGTTTTACATCGCACCTGACTTCCTCCTTCAGTCCATTCAAGAAAGCTCCAATCAGAACCTCCTCCGGGATGTCACCCAAGGGTGCTGACAACAGCTCGAACCTTTCCCGGAACTCTGCCACCGTTTCGGTCTGTTTCAAGGCCAGCAGCTGTTCATATTCGTCCCCTAGTTGTTTGCAGTGGAACCGTTCGGTGAGTTCCCTCTTGAAAACATCCCATGTTCTCACCGGCGTTCTTGTGTCCATCCATTGGAACCACGTTAGGGCCTTCCCTTCTAAACTGACCACAGCAGCATCCAACCTTTCCTGTCCCTTAATCCCATTCACATTGAAATAGCGCTCCACCCGATAAATCCACCCCAACGGATCCTCTCCTTCGAACAAGGGTAGCTCCAGCCTCCGGTGTTTTGCAATGTCACTCTGCCCTGTTTCTTCCACCGTCGCATTGTCCTGGACCCCGAGCTCGGCTCTTGGACCCTCCGGTTGCTCTCTATGAGGTTCTCTTCGGGGCTCCTCCAGGGTCTGCTCTTCCCCCGGTTGCCTCATTTCCGTTTGATGACCACCTGGACGTGCCTCGTTGAAAGCAGCTCGGAACTCATTGAGTTGTTCCAAGATGAGCGTCACTGTTGCATCAACTCCGGTGAGTTTCTCGGTTGTTTCAACTTGCTTCCTTTGCACCTCTTCCACGGCCTTCTCCAACTGTTCCACTCTTCCTTCCATTCGGGTCCCGGCCATTCAGGATGACCTGCTCTGATACCAGGATGATAGGGCCAGCAAGTAAAAGACTATTCGGAAATTATATTGATATTCAATTCACTCCGATACAGGGAAAATACAGAGTGAACGGCTCGGTAGCAAGTATAATAACCCCAAGCAATTAGCACAAACAGTCCCCAGGAAAACAAAGAAAACACTCACTGGTATTCGAGAGACCAGGACCCTCTCCTCTCTTAAGTGACTCCACACCCTACAATGATTCCCCCCCTCTCTTAACGCACTCCCACTACCCTGCTATTGTCAGAAATTCCGTTACGTATCAGTGTTACTATTCTGCCCTTCACGTCCCTGGTCTGGACCTCCAGTGCCTTGGGTTGGGCCTGTTCGTTCTCCCCTAGCCCTTCTGCGATATACCCTACCCCAAGCCTTAGTTGCAGCAGGCCCATCAGCTTCCAACCTTTTGGAAGGAACCGTGCCACCAGGTCTTGGAAATCTCCCTTCCTTCGTACGTACAATATAGGATATAACAGGATAGTACACTCAAAAGATGGAGGCCTGGAGTTCATTGCTTCATTGGCAAACTGCACCCTCTTGAACTTTCTCACAATTGATGGCAATAGGTTGGAAGGTGTAATTCCAGAGACCATTGGAAATCTCTCCAAGGTACTCTCAAAATTATACATGGGAGGGAATCGTTTCCATGGAAACATACCCCCCTCAATTGGGAATCTTAGAGGCTTGAGTTTACTAAACTTGAGTTACAATGCAATCTCCGGAGAAATTCCCTTCGAGTTAAGCCAACTAGAGAAACTCCAAGAGCTTAGCCTAGCAAGGAATCAGATATCTGGAAGCATTCCAAACTCCCTTAGACGTCTCCAAATGTTGAACAGGCTTTATTTGTCTACCAATCAGCTTGGGGGTGAAATACCCTCAAGTTTTGGGGATTTTCAGAATATTGTTTTCATGGACTTATCTCACAACAAGCTCAATGGAAGCATACCTAAAGAAGTACTCAGTCTCTCATCTCTTAGCACAATTTTAAACATGTCTAAGAACCTTCTAAGTGGCTCTTTGCCTCAAGAAGTAGGGAGTTTGATCAAAGTCTCAACCTTAGACTTCTCAGGCAATCTTTTAGTTGGTGAAATCCCCACCTCAATCAGCAATTGTCTAAGCCTAGAAAATCTATTTTTGGCACGAAATATGTTTTCTGGTTTTATTCCCAAAGCTCTTGGAAGCATCAGAGGCTTGGAAATTCTAGACCTTTTCCTCCAATCAAATCTTTGGATCTATTCCAGTTGAACTTCAAAATCTAAATGCCCTTCGGTTATTGAACCTTCCTTATAATGACTTAGAAGGAGTTATTCCCAGTGCTGGAGTTTTCAAGAATATCTCTTCTTTTCATTTTGAAGGAAATGAAAAAATATGTTTGCTCTCATCATGTGTTACTCAAGAGCGTGGAAGAAAGATGCTCATAATTTATATCACCATACCTGTTGTGGTAACATTCACACTATGTTTCATTATGGGCTTGCTATCATATGGGAGGAGCAGAAGAACAAAGACAATAACACCACTTGAAATGGCAAAGCCATATCATCCAATGGTCTCTTATGATGAGCTTCGACGAGCAACTAGAAACTTCAGCCAAGAAAATTTATTGGGAATTGGAAGCTTTTGTTCGGTCTATGGAGGCTATCTCAGTGAAGAGAATGCTGTAGCAATAAAAGTCCTAGATACTTCGAGATCAGGCTCCTTGAAGAGTTTCTGTGCAGAATGTGAGGCTTTAAGGAATGTAAGGCATCGAAATCTAGTTAAGCTAATCACATTATGTTCTAGTATAGACTTCAAGAACAAGGAATTTCTGGCTTTGGTTTATGAGTTCATGTCTAACGGCAACTTGGAAGATTGGATCAAGGGAAAGATAAAGCATGCAAATGGGAATGGGTTGAATCTTCTGGAGAGACTGAACATTGCTATTGATGTTGCTTGTGCAATGGAATATCTGCATAATGACAGTGAAACTCCTATTGTGCATTGTGATCTAAAGCCAAGCAATATTCTTTTGTGTGAAGATATGATTGCTAAGGTGGGTGATTTTGGATTGGCTAGGCTTATGATTGAGAGACCAACTAATCAGGTTTCGATAAGCTCCACTCATGTCCTAAGAGGTTCAACCCGTTACATACCTCCAGGTATAGCAACTTCATAATTTTATTTGCGTATCTTGAATGAAACTCAAACCAAAGGTTAAGGGGAACTCAAGAGACTAATAAAGTAATCATTTAGCCCTTTGTAGTTATTGGTCTCATGCTTTACTGACATAAATGCAGAGTATGGATGGGGAGAAAAACCATCGGCAACAAGAGATACATACAGTTTTGGAATTATATTGTTGCAACTCTTTTCTGGGAGAAGCCCAACAGATGATCACTTCACAGGTGGCCTGAGCTTAACAAGATGGGTGCAATCAGCATTCCCTGACAAGACTCTGCAAGTCATAGATCCTCGGCTATTGTCCCACATTTTTCACAGTGGCCTTGCTGATAGAGGTCCAAGTCTACAACTTGATTGTGTGAATGGAATTCTGGGAATTGGGTTATCCTGCACTGCAGATTCTCCAGATGAACCTCTTAAGATGAAACATGCTGCTACGAAATTAAAAATTGTTAGAGACAATCTTTCCAAACTCAATCAAAACTAGAACCCACCTGAGCATTAGTTTTATTTAGCTGACTTGTACTGAGAGTGAAATAATGCTCATTGTTGAAGCAAGCAGTTGAATAAGCATTTCTATTTTATCATCTCATGGTTCCTTTGTTTCTATTTCTTCCGTAAATCTAGAAGCGAGTAGTTAAATAAACATCTTGGAAACAAGAAGCATTCTGTTTTTGTCTCTTTAAATTTCTAAACTAGACGAGGCAATCTTCCCCGACGCCCCTGCCAAGAAAAACACAGGCAAAGGAGCAACTCTTAAAACTAATGATTACGTGAAAGATTAATTCAAATGTCAGTCAGATTAATGGGGTTCAACCAGAGGTGGAAACAGGCCAGGCCAGACCAGGCCTCACCCTTAACAGGCCTGGCCTGTGGTGAGGCCTGTTGGCCTGAGCCTGGCCTGCGGCCTGTGAAAGGCCTTTTAATTGGCCTGAGCCTGGCCTGTAATCAGGCCTGGCCTGGCCTGTGGCCTGTTAAGAAGCCTGTTTTTTTAATAAATTTCAAACACACATAAATCAATTCAAAATTATAATGATTCAACCTAATTGATCTAAAATACAAACAAAAAATATGAAATTATCAAATTAACACAATTTGTAAAACATGTCCCCTTAGGCCCAAAAAAAAATCTAATATGAAAAATTATTAGAAAACATAATTTCATTCTGATATAAAAATATCACTTCATCCCATCTCTAGTATAAAAATTAGTTGATGACTAGATTTAGTTTAAAATATGAAACATTCTTAATCCCTTTTATATTTTAAATTTATCATTTATTGATACTAATTTACTAACAAAATGATATTTGATATTGTTGTTACATGGTTGTTTTTTTAAAAAAATATTACATTTATTATAATTTATTTATTTATTTAAATTAATTAAGTAACTATTATAATAAGAATTAGATTGAGCATACATATACACGGTCTAAAACATAATAGGTCAATTCTCTCTCTCTCTCTCTATATATATATTCTATAAGCATGGATCAAATAAATGAATGATGTTTTTTTTTAATGCACTTATGTTTTCTTTCTCTGTTCAAATATGTGTCATTATACATACATCGATTATTTTTATTATAGAGAATGGAAATGAAATGACGCATGCAATAGGCTCTAGATAACATGTTTATGTGGATAGAGTTTTCTCAATTAACCAATTAGAATAGCAAAGTCCCTCTTGTCAATTTATAATTTTAACATAAAAAAAAAAGATAACAGGCCCAGGCCGCCTGACAGGCCTAACAGGCTTACTATCAGGCCTGAGCCTGGCCTGATAAAGCAAACAGGCCTTTTTACAGGCCTGAGCCTGGTCTGATATCTAAATAGGCCAGGCCAGACTAGGCCATTTACAGGCCAGGTCATAGGCCCCTGACAGGCCGCCTAGCTTATTTCCACCCTTAGGTTCAACTGACAAACAATGAAAAATAAATAAATAAAGAACCCGTTTGATTCAATCCTATTGCAGGTATGTAATGGTAATACTTATTGCATTACCATAAATGACTTGTTTGGTTGGATTTAATGCACTGGTAAAAAAAAATCGCTCATTTTTTGGTAATATCTGTTCATAAGGGAGACCCTATGAATGCTCAGACTTGTAATTTTTTATGAAATATCTATTATGTCTTAAATAACTTATGTGAAAAGACAATATTTGCCCTTCAAAAACAAATCCTGTTTATCCACGAAATCCCTCACCACAAGTTGCAACTTCGTCTGATGAGATGTCCTCCTAATTGCTAATTGTTTCTTGCACTCTGGATCTGATGAGTCCCTGCAATTCTTTACTGGATATCGTTCCCATCAAAGTATCGCTACTAAAAGAGTGTATTTTGTGAATTCAGCAGTATTCAATATATGGAACCTACCTTCTAAATCAAGAATCTAAACCCTGTTCCATAAATCAAGCAAAATTATGATTGAATTCCTATAGGTGAATATGATCAGCGGTCTGCAAATTTGGATTAAAAAAACAATGTCATACAAAAATCTAAATTTTCTGCAAATATATTTCTTCTCAGTTCCTGTGACATAGGTATTATATTTCAGGAACTAATCATATTTAAATCGATTCAATCCAATAGTTTTCTTCAAAATTTACTCATTTATTTAATAATCATTAGAATAACGAAACCTTCAATCATGGCGTGCTACATCGGAATTGTAAAATAGCTTTAATGGTGGAACAAGACCTAGAAGAGAAACGTGAGCACCATGGTTTAAAGATGAGGATGATGATATGAATGAGCATAATGAGGATACAATAGTCTTTTTGTTATATATTAATTTTAAATAATTATTAAAATTAACTTATTGCACCTCTCTTTAAAGAACATACCAAATGCTGTTCTTGTAATTCATACTATTGCATTGCATTCCCATTACATTGCACCGTATCTCACCTCATGATGCAATGGGATTGAACCAAAAGAGTCCCAAGTTTTCGATGGAGGGGAAAGACTAAAGATCTCATGTTATGTTATTTTGTGGGTCCCACGAAACAAGGCATTTAAGTTTGAACAGACTTTTCAACATCCAGGCCAAATGAAAAACTGATCACATCTTTTCATTACATTAATAACTTCCCCCCGCCCTCGCCCCCCCAAAGCTAACAGAATAATAGCTGGGAGGTCCCACGAAACAAGGCATTTAAGTTTGAACAGACTTTTCAATATCCTGGCCAAATGAAAAACTGATCACACCTTTTCATTAGATTAATTAATTAGTTATTAATAATTAATAACTCCCCCTCCTTTTTTTCCTCCTTCTAAACTAAGAGATCGGGAAAAAATATTCAACGTCGCCTGAGAGATTCGAACTCTCGCGGGCAGAGCCCATGTACTTAGCAGGCACACGCCTTAACCACTCGGCCAAAGCGACTGTTTGTGACATGATGCTTTTCACTTTCTTACTTAAAGCTTTTTATTCGATTTTTTTAAGAGAACCCTACAAAATGGTTCATTTCTCAAAACAAAAGTATATATTAAAAGGAAAATACATTAAAATTATTACAATTTTAATTTTAAATAATTTATAATAAATTAATGATAAAAATGTTTTAAATAATGATAATGATAAATAAAATATGGATTTTAAATAAAACTAAAACAAGGATTGATGGTTGATTAAAACTGAAGCGTGAAGGAGCCGATGATCGTCCATATGATTTTTGGCTTTTGCGGGATATAGAAAAGGATTAAAATAGAAAATTAAAATGTGAGTTTCAATATCGATTCCTCTCTTAATCCGATAATTACTGTTTGAGATGAGAATTAATTTAAAAAACTATAGCCAGCATAAACGATGCATGCACCCATTAAAAAGCAAATTAAAGGAACTTTCGTTACCTCAGAGACCAATTAATATATTGGTGTCAAAAAAAAAAAAACAGAGAGACCAATGAATATATTACAATTAATTAATTAGTAATTAGGCCACCAATCAGGTCATCAACATGTAGATGATGGCTTCAAATATAATTCACCAAACCCCACTGTCTCCGCTTAAGCTATACCCTGAATGGTCAACCACTTTCGCACGTTTGTTTGAGTAAAAAAATGCTACTTAATCCCCCACTACAACCCTTAGTTTTTCACTTTTTACTAATTAAATGCCCAACTCAGTTTCCTTCCTTCAATGTGAACAAAGAATAAGTGATCAAAGTTACGTTGTTGCTTTTCTTTAGTAATTGTTAGTTCCTTTTTTTGTTCAACGGCTGGTCAAACACAATCTCCTTTGTCACATACAATCTCAGACACCATAAAAGGTTACGCTAATTAGCATATAAATTTATGTCATTGCTTGGTATCAGAAAAACTCAAAAAGTATCTGATCTTCTATTAGTTCAATCGCACAAAACAAAGAAATCATCAGGATTGTAACGAGCAGCTTCGATGATATGTTGGTGAAGGTGGTGGTGTTCGTGGTTGTCCAAGCTTTGGTCTACCTCATCCTTTCCAGTCCTTCTGACATCTTCTCCAACACCAGCAAGCAGAAGAAGAGATCCAATTACGGCTTCAAGGTTGCCCGGAGTGCGAGTGTTCGCCGGATTCTCGCCGTGATCGCTGAGTTGCCGTGGGACGGAGAATCCTCTCCGAGGTCTGCCAAGTGCAGCACTTGAAGTTGTCTACATGAATGAATGAATGTGTTTCAGTATTTGATATCCCAGCAGCAACATATAATATGGGATTCATTTGTTCATTCTTTTTTTATTTTTGCCTCATCTCTTTATTGCCTCATTGATTGATGTTCTAATATATGAATCATGAAATTCTAAGATTCTTTGATTCTTTGGATGCTTTGCCAACAAAATATATGTCAAGTTTGATCACGATTTTCGATTTTGGTTGTTCATCATATCCATGGCTAGCCAGAAATAGTTCCTTATATTTTTCCAGAATTGGATCCACAAAGGGAAACGGAAGCATCTTCTCTCCTCAACTCTTCCTCTCCCACACCCCTTTATTACTGTTAAATTAGATTTTGATAGTTCATATTTAACATTTCATAAAAAAAAATATTATTATAATTTTACTAAAGAATAGATAAGTAAATTTCAACTATGAATAGCTTATAAATAATATAGATTATCATAAAGTAAACATCTATTTATTACAAATAATTAATTTAAATATTTTTTTAATATTTATAAATTAATTATTTAACCCTTATATTAAGAACAAAAATAGTGTATATATATATATCAGTAGGCATAATAATGCCAAAGACACTAAATAGAAAAAAAACAAATAACACAAATATTTAGCATGTTTTGGTTCTGCAGATCAGAAACCTACATCTACTATGACCGCATAAAATTTATAGTTCTTGTTATTTTTTAATGATTTTTTTTTTTGGAAAAAAAATGCAAACCATTCATCATTTGAATTAATTGTATGCTTATTCTTCAGCCCAAAATTGATGGATAGAATGATATTCTTCCGATCCCCCGGGGGCCGGAGCTTTATTCCGATTACATCTAGATCGGACTCACATCGCGTACCTGGTTATAGTGGGTGAGTCTCATAACAGGTATTTCTGCATATATTGAGGCTCGAACTCGAGACTTCGTTTAAGCAGTACCAAGCTGCTTACCACTTATACCCACCCTTGTTGGTGGCTACTTTGGACTTCTATTAATACTCTTCTGGTGTTTTCTTACTTTGGCTCCTTCGCTTGCTTCTGCCATTTGTCCTTTGGCGGGTAAACATCATCTTGGAAAATCAAAGAACATCCAAAGAAATTCTTCCGATCCGCCAAAAAAACAAGAAACGGGTCATTTGCCTTTTATTTTTAAAAATATAAAAATCGCTTCAAGATGGAGTAACATGGGTTACGTAGAGTGATATGGGTTGTTGGCCCAAAAACCCGAGATAGAGTAATATGGGTTGGCTGTTGGGCCTCCAGGTCACCAAAAAAAATTGGCAAAATACTGGCCTGTTTTGCAGATTGTTTTTTCGCTCATTTCCCCTTCTCATCATCATTGTGTTTGGCTTATCATCATTGATCATAACTTTAACAATTTTTTTGCCTTTGATTATAATTTTAATAATTTATACTTAGTATTTTATATAAGGACAAAACTTAGGTAAAGTCTATTATATTTTTAAAGTTAAGTTCTTTAATCACACTTTCCCATTAGTAAGGTTAATAATGTTAAATTTAAGAAACTAAAAATACACTTTTTAAATTTAAGAGACTAAATTAAAAT
The DNA here is from genome assembly GCF_004799145.2 of Neltuma alba. Lineage (NCBI taxonomy): Eukaryota > Viridiplantae > Streptophyta > Magnoliopsida > Fabales > Fabaceae > Neltuma > Neltuma alba. The sequence goes on from NW_021633523.1 coordinate 97,913, forward strand.
TTGATGCAAATTAAAAGGACTAAACATATAATTTAACTAATTTTTTATTAGTCTCAGCTTAAATTTAGTTGAACAAGCCTTTTTCTGAGTTGCATTTGATTAAATTTTTATTATGTAATTTGTGATTGATTTTTTTTATACATATCTAATTAAATCATTTACTTAAAAAATATAACACTGAGTTACTAGGTTTTTTTTATAAATATAAATCATTTTGAACTTTTTCAGTGGCTTGACTTTCAAAAGTTGCAATATTAATGTGCATGCTAATTTATAAATTATAATTTTCGTGTCTCAACTCTTATTATGCTGGTAGGGATATCACTAGGAAACAAGAAATGCCAGATTGAATACATCAAATAAAAGGAGGGTCATATGAATTATGTAATTGTCTCATGCATTACACATAATACAAAAAAATAAGCTGCAGTATTTATAATCTTATAACTAATATATTTTACTATAGATTTTGGCATCTTTGTTTAGTTTGGTGGTTAATACTTCACAATTAGGATTACAACAAAAAAGTTAATTAATCAACTTGTGGGCTGATAGAGACTTGCAAACGATGACTAAGGGCTTTAATTTATCATATTAAAAAAATTAGATCAGTTGATAAAAGAAAGTTGGTCCATTTGGTCCATACATTCAAGCATTGTGAAGCAGTTGGTCTCTCAACATGATTAGTATTTCTATTTATGATGTCCAAAACAATTTTACCTTAAAGAATATGGAATCCAATTGCTTTACAGACCCGTCAAGAGAAAACCCCTAGATATATCTTCTCATTAGCGTGGCATTGGTCTAAAATGTTAAATATTCTTTTGATCTCGTCTTATTATTTATAGGGTTTTATAAGGTAGAGTAAAAGTAGTTCTATTTATAAGTCATATCATATAATTCTTTATTTGAATGTGCAATTTTACCATTAATTCATTATTATAGAAACAAGCCATTAAATATAGAGATAAAGTATATGCTCCTTTTGTTCTTATTTACAAGAAATAATTACCACATATGGCTTGCTCCTATTTATAAGACAGACATTTAGATGATATCTCAAATTTTTTATTAATTTTTCATTTTGCCCCTATGTAGTTACTCATTTTTTTTTAGGAATTTAATTACTCATTTTAACATGATACGATTTCAGTATTTCTCTTTCCACCACACATTCTTTCCCTTCCACAATATTTTTTATTCTAATAATTTTCTTATTCTTTCTTATATATACTCTCTCCCTTTCATAAATAAAGGTGTTTTTGAAAAAGAAGTTATAGTTTTTACATATTTTTTCCTCTAATCAAGTTTAACTAACTTTGGTCAAATATTTCTCATAAGAAACAGATAAAATATTAACTAGGAATAAAATTTAAAAAGTATTAAATTTTAATTAAATTTTAAGATACATAGTTAATGAAATTCAAAATTTTTCTTGATACTGTAAAACACGTTACTGTAAAACATATTATAATTTAGTGTCTACAAAACGATCACATCATAGGAATGCAAAGGCAATAAGTCCTTTGATTTGGCCATAATCAATAATAAATCAAACTGTCTAGTGAAAAAATTAACTAAACTGTATGTTCTCATCCTTCTCACCCGCTTTCTGCAGCACGAAGATATTAAAAATGTCAATATTAAAAGTTTGACTTTTTAATAACATCTATTAATTTATTAACATGTGTCTTTTATTAAATTTAACAAGAATAAAAAAATCATTTCCCTTCTCAAAACGTTAATGCTTACTTTATTGCCTTTCTTGTAGTTAACTCTAGCTTTATGAACAAGATAGGGTCTTGGCTATAGTATCAAATCTTACTTTTCACCTCATGAAACATACTACTGCCTCCAATCCTAATTATAAGAATTTATTGGTAAACTACAAATGAGGTCTTATAATTAGAACTAGAGGTAGTGCTTTCTGTTCTTCATATAAAAGTTTGTTTGATTTTTAATTTGGTCCTAAATAGAAGACCTCAACATACGTTAGTTCTCATATTTATTTATTTATTTAAGATAGTCGTTGTAGTAGTTGCACATATTAAATTTTTATCAAATAAGACTTGATTAGCAAAAGTATTTTACGGAAGACAACATCTATTTATTACAAATAATTAATTTAATTAATTTTTTTAATTTACTCAAACTAGTCAACTAGCTTTTAAATTAAGAACCGGATTATTAATAACGACTATAGTTTCTTGGTGCATTAATCTTTGTTTTTTCTGTTCACAAAACTTGATATTGGCCCCTTTAGATTGATAGTAACATATTAATATATTACTATCATATAGATGATATCTTAATATTGGTTGGTGTGACAGTAGAGAAACGTTGTTTAGCGGTCTAAAAATGGCCTAGCAAATTAGGACATGTTGTTATATTCTATCTTAACTTTCGTTTTCTTTTTAAAAGCCGCCATACTTAATTAGGTTCATGAGTTTGAATACTGTGAATTACTATGTAGTATTCTTCTTGGTCAATGATGATCTATGTATATGAAAATTGATTTAATAACAATGGAAGACTATTCACGCTAGCTGCAGATATTATAGAAAATATTTGCCGTGCCTACCATATATCAAAAACCGGCCCTTTGTTTTCTTATTTAATAAAATGGAACTAGCTGACTTCGGCTTCTTCATCAATAAGGATACATAGCAAAATGATGTTCACCATTTCTTTAAGAGAAAAGCATGGAAAAAATGAGATAAATATGGATTCCAATTTTTATTAAATCATGTCTATATTAAACTATTCATAAAAACATTCTTTTTCATTTCATCTATATATGCCAAGAGATAGGCCTATTTATAAGGGACTTTATGAATGTAATCTCATATGGCATGTTCATCTTTATGGAGAGCATGGAATTTGGTTTTTTTACTTGTAGTGTAATGGCATCATGGAATGTTCATTTATTCTTACCATACAAAAATTGAGATTTCTAATTAAGATATATGTAATACTCCTTCAGTTTCTTATTATAAGAAACAATTATCAAAATCATGTGACTTAAAATACCAATTAAATTTAGTTAAAAGCAATAAAAATTAATGTGTAAGATGTTTACATATATATTTTTCTAATTATATCTTTATTTGTAAAAAGAATACGTGAAAGATAATGAATAGAAATTTATTATAAAGAGATAATAAGTTAAAAGACAAGTCTAAAATTTTAGATAAGAGAAATTGTTTCTTATATCGTTATATTTAGGGTGTGTTTGGATGAAACCAAACCGTGGTTTAAAAAAGTGATTCTGGAGAATAGATTTTGGAAAGAATAGATTTTATGAAAAAGTGATTTTGAGAAGTGAGAGTGTTTAGATAGTTGTTATCAGAAGCACTTTTTATATATACAAATTACTAAAAAAAAGAAATAAGTTAATATGATAATTACAGAAAAAATAGATTTTATGATATATTTTAATTTAGAGGAATAAAGTTGTTAATAATATATTTTTTATTAACATAATTAATAATACATAAGATAATATAATTAATAAATAATTAATATGTATATATATTTATAAAATATAAGATTAAATATGTTTATAAAAAATATGTTTATAAAAAAAATAACAAGATACATATCCTATAGGCTCTCACACTCTCCCTTTTTTCTCCAAAAGCAAAAAATTTTTGCTTTTTCCAAAACCATGGTTTGGCCCAAAACCATGGTTTTGGTTTTTGAGGGGGTGTTTGGATAGCATTTTGTGCAAACCATGGTTTGAGCTTCCAAACCATAGTTTGCAAGTGCATCCAAACGGTGCCTTAGAGACACTGCGATGAGAGAGGACGTTTCTTATAAAAAGGGGAGGGTAAATTATTAATAATTAATTATTTTTTTAATTATTTATAGCTAAAGGACAAAAGAAAATTCTTATATGAAAAAACAACCTCTTATTTTCTTCTGTTTCGTATGTACGTACCACGAAGTTACCATTTCATAATCACTTCCTTGAGAGTGAAGCTTTTTGAGATATATTTTACATATCCAACCCTAGTTTTCAAAACTTGATTGCATCAGCTTGGTGGTTAACTTCTCGTTCTCTTCTTCAGCATATAAAGCTATATATATTACAATATTCCTATTAAAACTTGCCTTGTTTCATATATAGGAATACAAAAATCAACAACTTGTAAATTAAAGCACGTCTTTCTTCTCCTATCTAGCTAGCCAGAGCTTCCACAGAAAATATTACAGATCATCGATGACAAAGCCGGGCGCGCTTTTTCCAAGTTCATCATCTAAGTTCGGAATCGATCAGAGAGGAGGCTCACGGCAGTCTCAGGTGATCGCAAAACTGAAGCCAAAGATCAGAGTAATTCACGTGGATGCACCGAAAATAATACAAACTGATGCGGCAAATTTCAGAGACCTTGTTCAGAGATTGACCGGCAAGCCTGGATATAACCGGAGGACTGTGGAAAAACAAGAAGAAGGAGAGGACTTTCTGGGTCTGCGAAATGGCAAGAGGATCAAGAATGAAGAAGAAGAAGAAGAAGATGATGATGATGAGATATCGAGGAGGTTAAAGTCAAACAAGGAGATCAGGTTGGGTGGTTTCTTTGATCATCGTCGTCATCATGCTGGGTTCTCTGAAGTGGATGGCTTTATGGAACAGTTAAGTGCTATGAACTAATAATTAAGGCCTTCTTTTACGCTGTATTATTATCAATTCTCATCTCTTTAATTTATCTCATCTCCTTGGTTTGTAAATATATGTAAATAAGAACCGGTGCTTCTTCGATCCACTTCAGATACGACTCTTAGCTTTCTTTATTTTGAATCAAGTTTGTTTTGTTTTGACTTTAACATATAATTGGATCCTTTTAATGATCCAGTGGATTTGTTATAACTATACACACACACAAAACAAATTAAACTTATGAAACATGATCTTGTAGGTATAAAACCTATTCTCGACCATATATACTTCGTATATTGATGTCTCATATGATGTCTTTTTAAAGCATTCGGCCAAAATCATGCTTGAACATAAGAGGCCTGGGGCTCATTTTCCAGCAGCGATCGGTCCCATCAAAAGCTTGCATAAATTGATCACCCTATAAATTTAATTATTCAATCGCATCACGCATGTATCAACAAATTAAACTATTGAATATAAATGTAATACTCCTCCGGTCCTAATTATAAGACCCAATTGACTTATTTGAGGAGATTAAGGAAGTAAGTTAAGTTGGTTATTTATAATAAATAAGTGTTGTCATTCATAAAATATCCTTGCTAATTAAGTATATTGGCTAAAACTATCATTATTAGAAGGATTATCTTGGAAAAAAATGCATAAATATAAGAGACAAAATGGATTTGGGTCTTATAATTAGAACCAAATAAAAAGTCAAATGGGGTCTTATAATAAGGACCGGAGGAGTATTTCTTAAAGCAATATATAATAAAAACATTCACATCATAACGGCGTATTTACCCCGAAATCTCTAATCTCAGCCCAGAAAAAGACATCATCCCTAACGCACAGACACACACACACGCAATATGATAATAATATTCCATTCCCATGTCATCTAATTTTCTATCTTTTGAAGAAAGAGCAAATTATTCTAAAACTGGAGATATAGAACCAGGTTACTTGGCATTATTAGTCATTATTTTAACTTGTTTTATATTTCTTTTAATGAAAAGAATGTATAGTCGATGTTTTATATTTAGTCAAACTCGACATATTGTTAATGATGTAGGCATATTTCAGATTTCAATAATTACAACCTTAGGAATGCGATGCCCTAAAACAAGACCTAGAATATGCAAACAATTTTGGGCAAGTTCTGAACCTATTTATATAGCGATTGGTGATGAGATTTAGCTACAGAATTTTCATTACTAAGAAGTTTAGCGACAAAATTTCGTTACTAATTACTATTCCTCTGATCCTAAACATAGGACTCATTTTGTAGTGTAAATTGGTACAAATTACAGCAATTTATACTACAAAATAGGCCATATATTTAGGACCAGAGGATTATTAATTAGTTACAGTTTTTTCTACAATGGAATTTGCAAATTCCTTCACTAACAGTATAGCTAGACCTATACTGCTTTGTTTGATTCTTAGTAAATTTAATCCTATTTGTAACCCAATTAAACTTAATATTATATCCTAACCCAGTCCCTACACATTCCTAACTCATGGATACTCATTTAAGTCTTGGAAAGTAAAAACCGGGGTAGACAGGTTTTCAGCTGAAGTTGTAAAATATACAATTTGAAAACATAGGAGAGCCAATGCCATCATGGCCACTTGTGACTTTAAATTGTAAGTTATAATATTTTTTGTAAAAAATAGAATGCAACTAGTTATTTAGCCGTGTACATTAACGTGCAAGTCGCAAAGAATTTAATTTCAATTTCATTGTCGACAAGATTATTGTAGATTCTATTAAATTAAAATACTTGAGCGAGCAGATGATATCACTTCAAAATAGTAATGCACTTTTATTTTCATCATAAAAAAGTAATGCACTTTTATTCTTTAATTTGATGATAAATTATACGAGTATTTGTTTTAATGTAATTATATGTGTGTGTACATGTTGGAGGAAAACGCAAATTGCAAATTCAATTTACAAAGAAATATTATCAATCAACAAAGAAGGCATCAGATGCGAGCAGCTACCTTTTGCCTTTTCCCTTTCCCATTCCTTTATTTTCAAATCCAGAAAAATTAAATATTTATAAGTAACAAAAGTGGCTTTTTCAAAAAAAAAAATTTACCCCATATTTTAACCACTTTTACCTTCTCACCCGTTAAGGAAAGCCATGCATGAAACAAATTTAATTATACGATGGATTTCATTTTTCAAAACCACGAGGACGTATCTTTGCACGGGAGAGCAAGGTTTCTTCTTGCGATGCCTTAATGATAAATTTAATCTATAAAATTAATTATAATTTGTAATTATAATTTTTCAAAAATTTTCAATGCAATAATATAAGAGAAAAATTTAGGTCAGGATGCTTGTATCTAGTATATCAAACCTCCGATCACATATAATCATGTGTCTTTTTTTGTTTTATATAGATTTATAATTAAATGTAACATATGGTTGATATAATAAATATAAGTAATTTGATGTAAGTATTGTCCATAATATAATGGGTTAATTAATCCGCAAGTCCTTGTAGTTTCAACCAATTTTGAATTAGGTCTTTATAGTTTTTTTTCTTTTTATCAGGTTCTTATACTTTCATTTGTTTTTAATTAAGTCCTTGCATTTATTTTTCTTTTTATTAAGTCCTTATAATTTCACTAAATTTTTAATCAGGTCCATCTAGTTTTAATTTTTATTTATTAATTAAATATAAAATTAATTAAATAAATTAATACTGAAATATAAAATATTAATAATTATATAATAAAAGATAAGTAATATAATTAATTAATTCAGGAAAAATTTTTACAACAATTAATTTTTTTGCAAAAAAATTATTATAATGATTTATTATTTTTAAAATATTATTGTTTATAAACTAATATTAAATAATAAATATTATTTTATGTTTATAGAGTAGTACTATTAGAATTTATCAAATAAAGAATAAAAAATTTAGGGACTTAATTAAAAATAAGGTAAACTTATAAGGACTTGATAAAAAGAAAAATAAATGCAAGGATTTAATTAAAAACAGGTAAAAATATAAGGACATGATAAAAAGAAAAAAATTATAGGGACCTGATTCAAAATTTATTGAAACTATAAGGACTTTCAGATTAATTATCCCTAATATAATTATATAGACTTGCTTAGAATGACTTAAATTTTTTTTAATTATAATTTATAAAATATAAAATAAATATGTGTGAAAAGAGTTTTATTTTAATTTACGTATATTGATTAAAAAAAACGCTTGTTACTACTCCATTGCATCCACGACCCACGTGTGGTTGTATAATTTGGAACATTTGATTTGACCCACCGATCATGCGGCAGGTCAGGAATTGGATGCCATGCCATGCCATGTTTAGGTGCGCCGGGCCTCAACCTAACCGTCCTTTTTGTTATTGCAGACATTTTAGAAAGTCAATTGCTAAAGAAGACCACAAAGATGCTTAGGGGTCAACTTTAAACCGCTCTCTTCCTCTCTTACTTTTTGATTTTGCTTTTGAAATGTATTCTTAGCCTTATAACATTAAAAAGACTCAAAGGTTAGAAATATACTATCTCCTCTCTTTAATATAAAAATTAATTTAACGTTCTATTTAGTTATAAATATATGATCTCAATCTATTTTATTTTATTTATTCATTATTTTTTAGACAGTCCTTGCAGTAGTTGTACACATGTTAAATGTTTTATCAAATGATAGTTCTAATTAATACATATGATTAAAAAATATATTTTATAGGATACAACACTTATTTGTTATAAATAATTAACTTAACTAATTTTTTTATATTAAGAACTGGGGTAGGATAATTTAAGTTGGCGAAACATATATAATGTCGTATATTCCTCTCTCATTCTTATTAGAAGGCATTTCTATCTAACCCTCACATAATTAGAAGTGGACTTGTTTGGAATGATAATCGGAATTTTAAAAATGACTTTTCAATTATAATTTAGAAAATTCAAAAAACGTGTGGAAAGTTTTATCTTAATTTATGTAAAAATATTTATAAACAACTTTAAACAATATTTTTTTATATACTTTAAATTCTTTACATTATCTTTTTAGTTAATTTTAATAGAATAATTTTTAAGGATCGATGGCAATATTCTTTCGTATTATTATCATTATTTTATTATAAAATATAACTGATTATTATAACTTAATTGTCTTATTTTCTTTAATTAAAAATTTTCATTGCTTCTAGTTGACCAAAAATAGTTTCATTATTAATTTCTTTTTCTTTGTACAGTGAAAATTCGAACCCTTTACGGCTTTACCTCTACATACTATCTCCGATTCTTAATATAAGATTTTTTTTAACTTTTATTTTAGTCCTAAATATAAGACCTCAATCCAGTTTGTCTTTTATATTTATGCATTTTTTTCCTAATATAGTCTTTTTAATAATGGTAATTTTAGCTAATACACTTGATTAGTAAGGATATTTTAGGAAAGATAATATCTATTTATTACAAATAACTAACTTAACTTCTTTTTTTAATTTCTTTAAATTAATTAACTAGTTCTTATAATTAGGATCGGAGGGCAGTACATTTTAACATTTTAGCAGTTGAACTCTTGCGTCGTAAACAGGTGAATAGCATGTTCTTAGAAAAGGTTCATTACTTTTCCTCCGGGCCCCAAAAAAGAAATTAAAATGTCAAAATGAAAATAATCGTAGTTTTTTCTTCACAGACCACAGCCTCAGCGACAAATAATCGCAGTCACGGTCGCATTCGCATCACACGCTCTTATTGTACTCTTCATTCTGAGTAGTCGTAGCTGATCCCACATCTCTCGCACTAGTTACTTCTCTGACTTTTACTCTCTGCGTTCTTCTTTTCTATTTTTCGTTCAAACCCCTTATTTTCCATTCCCAGAATCCTGGTATGTGATGCTTATTTTTCGCTCTGATTTCATCTTTTATTCTCATTTATCAGTCTTCGATCATTTCTCTCTTTTCTAGTTATCTCCTTTTCTTTGGGTTTCGGTATTTGATCTGATCTCATGCTTATTGAAGTTTCGCTTCTAAAGAAATATCAAGTTTTTGTTACATTCATGATCTGTTCTCATTTTTTATGGTTGAGCTGAACTTCTTGTTATGTGCTTTTCTATATTGATTCCCTATGCTTTGTTAATGCTCGAAGAGTTGTTGTAGGTTGTCGCGGTTATAGATGGCTTTCTTCAGAAGTGTTTCTGCACTTTCGAAGCTTCGCTCTCGCGTGGTGAGTGTGAAACGGCGGAGCCTTGAAATTCGATTGAGTTGAATTTTATTAATTTTTTCATGCTTTTGTCTGGGTTCATTTGCTGTATGATTTGCATATGAGACTAATTTCTGTCGAAAAAACATTCTTGTAATTTCAGGGCCAACAATCTAGCATCGCCAGTTCAATTCGATTGCTTCAAACTCAGAGCTCTAGTAACCTTGTAATCTCTCTCTCTCTCTCTCGCTCTCTCTCTCTGTGTGGTGTCTTCGGTACTTGAAGTTGACGACATGTACTGGGATAGATTTATTGGGAACATCATGCATATTCTAGGAACGATATTTTGAAATTGTTCGGAATTGGCTCTAGACTATTTAAATTCTATTTTCTGACTTCGTTGATATTTTCATGTATGGTAATTATGGGGCTCTGAGACTTGACATTGAGCCTTTGAGCCGCAGCTATTTGTTCTTGACTTCTGAAACACTCGAAGAATATTCTTATTTTCTGTTAAACGTGTTTATATGTTGCCTTATCTAACGAGTGTTGTTAGTTCAATATTCCTGATGTAAGAATTAAGAAATTTTCCTAGTTTGACATACAATGCTGGATGAAGTTGTTCTCTGGAACTACGTCTACATCCGCTTCTGCTCATACTAGTTATCTTCTATCATGTAGGATCTGTATTCTGAGTTGAAGGAGCTGATTCCCGAGCAACAGGTTTGTGGCATTTCGTATCTTTGATTTTGTGTTGGACAGCTTAATGCATAACTTATGCTTCTTGCTTCTTGTTTAAATCTGAGTGTTTCACTCCATTGTATTATTTCATATAAGATCATTACAATATATAGGGTCCGGACAGTGATAATAATCCGGCTAGAATCAAAAAACAATCACTACAATTAATGACAGCATACAATCAGGGATATTATTCTCATGCTTAATGATAGGCAAGAATCATGGGCTTTCTAACACTCCCCCTCAAGCTGGAGAGTAGATGTCAACCATCCCCAGCTTGCTTCGAAGCCCTTCAAACTTGACTCTGGCTAAAGGTTTGGTCATGATGTCAGCAATCTGATCAATCGAACGCACATAGCTTAAGTTGATGATACCACCTTCTACCTTTTCTTTGATAAAATGCCGATCAATATCGACATGTTTTGTTCGGTCATGATACACTGGATTCTTTGTCATTTCAATACTGGCTTGGTTGTCACACCAGAGGTTCACTGGTCCTTCATAGGGAATTCTCAATTCCTTCAGGAGTCTAATCACCCACATTCCTTCACACACCCCTAGAGCTACAGCTCTTAGTTCAGCTTCAGCACTGCTTCTTGAGACTACGGTCTGTTTCTTGCTTCGCCAAGTCACAAGATTTCCCCAAACATAGGTGCAGTAACCTGTGACAGATCTCCTGTTATCTACAGCTCTCCCATGGTCTGCATCAGTATAGACTTCTATGTTTCTTGTATTCCCCTTTTTAAAAAATATTCCCCTTCCAGGATTGAGTTTAAGATAGGAAAGGATTCCGTACACAGCCTCCATATGTTCTTCCTGAGGTTGGTGCATAAATTGGCTTACCACCCCAACTGCATAACTAATGTCAGGTCGTGTATGGGTCAAGTAGATCAGTTTACCCACAAGTTTTCTGTATCTTTCTGAGTTAACCGGTATCCCTTCTGGTTTAACCTCCAGATTGCATGACTCTTCCATAGGTGTTCCATTCGGCTTAGCCCCAAGTGTCCCTGTTTCATGGAGTAAATCAAGTGTGTATTTCCGTTGTGACACACTTATACCCTTTTTGGACCTAGCAACCTCCATTCCGAGAAAGTACCTCATTTGACCTAGGTCCTTCACTTGGAATTCTCTAGCTAGGGCTTTCTTGAGTTGAGAGATCGAAGCTTCATCATCACCAGTTATGACTATATCATCCACATACACAATTAGGATCGTTACCTTTCCATCATTGTGTTTGACAAAAAGAGTGTGATCAGCTTGTCCTTGGTTGTAACCAAACCTTTTGATTGCTTTGGCAAACCTGTCAAACCATGCCCGTGGAGACTGTTTCAGGCCATATAATGACTTCTTCAGTTTGCAAACTGAATTAGGTGGAGCTATTACTCCATCTGGAACTTCCATGTATACTTCCTCCTCTAAGTCTCCATTTAGGAAAGCATTCTTTACATCCAGTTGATGTAGGGACCAGTCAAGATTAGCAGCTAGGGATAAGAGTACTTGGATGGTATTGAACTTTGCCACGGGAGCAAACGTTTCTTGATAATCAATCCCATAAGTTTGAGTGTACCCTTTTGCAACTAATCTCCCTTTGTACTTGTTGATGCTTCCGTCAGGGTTGAATTTCGGTGTGAAGATCCACCTGCAACCTACTGCTTTCTTGTCCTTAGGAAGTGTGGTTATATCCCACGTGTTATTCTCCTTCAGGGCTTTCAACTCTTCATATGCTGCATGTTTCCAGTTAGGATCTTTCATGGCCTGTTGAAATGTTTCTGGAATTTTCACCTGTGAGCTATTCACCACAAAGGTTTGCATTCTAGCAGATAGATTGCCATAAGAGACAAATCGTTGTATAGGATGCTGAGTACAAGACCTTACCCCCTTTCTAAGTGCAATAGGCCATCCTAGTTCTTCAGGATCCAACTCCGGATTGGAATCATGTTGCTGCCTTGGAATGGAAGGAACCCCACTACTACTGTCTTGTTCACTTGAGTGAGATCTTGAGTGCTCTGTCACCCCTGCATCAATTTCAGCATTTGTTTCCATTGTGTGAGTATTGTTTGTGGGGGTTTTGGGCTGTTCTGGTTGAGATGTAGGTTTAGGGGTTTCTGGTTCAGGTTCAGGGATTTCTTCGTGCGGTGTATAGAGTTCTGGAGGATTAGGAGGTGCGTTGGTCTCAGGTTCAGGGGTAATTAGCCATTCTACTCCACAATTCTCCCCCTGAATGGGTAATTTGGGATAGTATGCATCATCTTCATAGAAAACTGTGTCTTTGGAGATTATGAGTTTTCTGGTAGAGGGACAGTAACACTTATAGCCTTTGTGGGTTGAGGAATACCCAAGAAAGAAACATTTTTCGGCTCTAGCACCTAGTTTTCCCCCATCATGTTTATGGACAAAGACCACACACCCAAAGACCTTTTGTGGGATGGTATTGATGATAGGTGAGGCAGGGTAGGTCTCAAGGAGTTTTTGAATAGGGGTTTGGAAGTTGAGGACTTTGGAGGCCATTCTGTTAATAAGATAGGCTGCAGTTAGTACTGCATCTCCCCAAAACAGGCTTGGAACATTTCTTTCCATCATAATGGCTCGGGTTACTTCCAAAAGGTGTCTATTTTTCCGCTCGGCAACGCCATTTTGTTGTGGGGTATAGACACACGAGGTTTGGTGATGGATTCCCTGTTGCTCAAGAAATTCCCTAAAGGCTCCACTCACATACTCTTTGGCATTGTCACTCCTCAGTACTTTGATGGGAGTTTGGAATTGGGTTTTCACAAAGGCATAAAAGTTTTTGAAAATTTGTAAGGCTTCGGATTTCTCTTTCATAAGATAAACCCATGTAACCCGTGTGTGATCATCGATGAATGTGATAAACCACCTTGTGCCTGTTCGGGTTTTGGTTTTGGCAGGTCCCCAAATGTCGGTGTGGATCAATGCAAAAGGGTTAGTGGGTTTGTAAGTATGCTTGGGAAAAGATGTGCGAGTTTGTTTGGCAATTTGACAAGTTTCACATTGGAAAGGAGAAGAATTTTTATTGAATAATGTTGGAAACACATGCTTCATATAATCAAAACTGGGGTGGCCTAATCTTTGATGCCACAACATTACATTTTTATTTTGAGAATTGGAGCTAACCATAGCCTTCCTTGCTCCTTTTGTCTTCATGTCCTTTCCTTCAAAGTAGTAGAGTCCATCCCATTCCTTAGCAGTCAAAATCTTCCTCCCCGAGATCGAATCCTGAAAAACACAGTTAACATCATCAAAGATCACCCGACATACTTGTCCTTTAGTCAGTTTGCTGACAGATATAAGATTGCAAGTGAGAGCAGGAACAAACAAAACATTATGAATTTCCAAGTCATCAGAGAGGGCCACAGTGCCAACACCTTCAACTTTAGTATATAGTCCAGTTGCCACTTTTACTCGGAGGTTCTCATGGCAATATTTGAGAGTTTTGAAGAGGGATTTATTACCAGTCATGTGGTCTGTAGCACCAGAGTCGACAATCCATGTTTCATCACTAGTGACCATTGCATTAAGAGCAATAATAGAATTACCTGACTGAATCAAGTTCACATTGGGAACCTTTTTTGATGAGTTTTGCCTTTCGAGCACCTTTCGGAGCAGTTGAAGTTCTTCTTTGGTTAAGCGATCTCCATCATCACCTCTTTCTTCGGAGGAGGTGTGGTGGCTTTTTCCATCTCGACGCTGTTGCTGTTTCCCATGGGTTGGTTTTCCATGCAGTTTCCAGCATTCATCTCTGGTGTGGCCTTTCTTGTTACAGTGATTGCACCACTTGTTCCCTTTTCTTTCAAAGCTCTCTGATGTCTGGGGTCCCCTTGTGACTAAAGCTGAGGCATCAACTGGAGTTTGGTTACCCTGAGTGAGGTGTCTCCGACTTTCTTCAAACTTAACCATACTGAAGACTTCAAATAGGGATGGAAGGGGCTTTAGACCCATAATTCTGCCTCTTACTTCTTCAAAAGCATCATTCAAACCCAACAGAAAATCATATGTTCGTCCCTTTTCAACTAGTTGTCTGTAGTAATTAGCATCATCAATATTCTTCCAAGGATGTACTTCAAAGAGATCCAATTGCTGCCATATCTTTGTCAGAGTACTGTAGTACTGTGTTATAGTCAAGTTTCCTTGCTTCAGTTCTTTGAGTTGCCTCCTTAGGTCCAACAAAGCAGCAGCGTTGTCCAAGGTAGAGTAAGTGCGCTTAGCAGCATCCCAAATTTCCTTGGCTGTGCTTGCAAGAAGGTATCCCTCACTGATTTCAAGAGTCATTGAGTTACATAGCCAAGACATCACCTGATTATTTTCAGCGAACCAGGTGTCAAAAATGGGATCGTTGTATGCCGGTTGTCTTGCTTCTCCATTAATATATTTCTCCTTACGCTTCCCACGTAGATACATCAATACACTCTGGGACCATTGGAGGTAGTTGTTGCCATTTAGTTTGTGAGCCACCATCATAGGTTGCTGTTCAGTGACTGTTGTCAAATCTGGCATTGGATCAGAAGTTTTGGAGGGGGCTACTGGTGAAGGAGTACCTTGAGTATTTGAGGATGTGCCAGACATAAAAACCATTGGAATGGTGCCTTTTTCGACAGGCATATTGTGAACGGACCCAAAAAGTGGTGGAAAGTCTTGTGGATTCATCTTCTGGACGAAGTACTGTACTGGGACGGATCTGGCGACGGCGCGTGGACTTCACGCGCGGCGGCTTGTGACGGCGCGTGGACTTCACGCGCAGAGGCTTGTGACGGCGCGTGAGCTTCACGCGTTGCTCCGTTGGACGCCGGCTTCTGGGGACGCGCCGATCGGAGGATTCCGGTGAGGATTGGAGGGGTGGTGTCGGTCACGTCCTTCTCTGGCCTTCAGATCTGAGGACGCCGGCGGTTCTCTCTCTCTCCCTCACTCTCTCTCCTCGCTCTCTCTCTGTTTACGGCAGGGGTTCAGGACGGTTCCAACCCCAGTGCTCTGATACCATGTTTAAATCTGAGTGTTTCACTCCATTGTATTATTTCATATAAGATCATTACAATATATAGGGTCCGGACAGTGATAATAATCCGGCTAGAATCAAAAAACAATCACTACAATTAATGACAGCATACAATCAGGGATATTATTCTCATGCTTAATGATAGGCAAGAATCATGGGCTTTCTAACACTTCTTTCCTTTCTGCTTACTTATAGGCCTGATTTTTGTATGCCTTTTAAGTGTGATCTATCTTTCTGACATATGATGCCTATATATATCAAGTAGGAGATCTTTATATTTTGTTTGGTTGAGTTATTATTTAATTGAAAGCGCGTACTAGGTGCTGGTATATTATATTCTTGCTTGTGCTCTTACGAACATGTTGCTATTTCTGCAATTTGCGTTCTATTCTAAGTTAGTTGTTCAGTATTATACGTAGTTTGTGATCCCCTGTGATGATTAATTGTTGAGAAGAGTAAGATGTGCGTATGTGCTTTGACTTTTTGTGCTTAGTTTGTTGAACTTTCGTTGACATCTTGACTTTGGAATATGTCGGAACTCGATTCTGATCTCTGTCAATATATATTTATATTTATGTTCTGGTTTCAGGAACGTGTTAAAAAGCTGAAAAAAGACTATGGACAGGTTGAATTGGGCAAGACCACCGTTGATATGGTAAATTTTTGTTTTTCTCCCTCATAGATGTGAAGTTCCAAATTGATAACAATATTTTATTATTCCACTTTCCTCGTCTCTGTTTGTGAACAAGTAGATTGTTTGGAGAAACAGATCTAATCTGTTTGTGTCCATTGTCACCATTGAAAGGTTATTGGCGGAATGAGAGGAATGACAGCTTTGTTGTGGCTAGGCTCATCTGTTGATCCGGAGGAGGTATGCGTCTAATAATATCCAGCTTTTTGATGAATTATTTAACTTCCTACTGACTAGTTGATAAAATTCTGGACTTGCTATTTTTTATTAAATGGACTTTTGAGGTCAGGTTGCTTCTGTTTTCTAGGGAATTCGCTTCAGAGGCATGTCAATCCCTGAATGTCAGAAAGCACTTCCAGCTGCTGTTCCTGGTGGAGAGCCATTGCCTGAGGCTGTTCTCTGGCTTCTACTGACGGGAAAGGTATTCCACAGTTCTACTTGAGCTAATTGGAGTAATTGGTTCAGATTGTCTTACATAAAATACCATGCCCTTGTATAGGGTTTTCATATCATATTTGGGCTTGAGTTGGAACTTGACAATGATCTTTATTTCTTCATTATGTCCCAGATACCAAGCAAAGCACAAGTAGATTCATTATCCCAGGAATTGCGAAGTCGTGCGACTGTCCCAGGTTCACTTCCTCCTTGAAACAGTACTTAGTGATTGCAAGTTGTTTATCAGTTCAATCTTTAGACTTAAATGCATTGATTTAGTTGCTTTCTAGATCTTTTAGTTGATTTTTCATCCAGTTTCTTAACATAGATATAGCAGCACACAAATTGACCCAAAGCACATTGCCATGGATGCAGAATATGTCCTTCTTAAAGAATATGTATCTGCTTTCCCCTTGTTCAATTTTCTATTAGATTAACCAGAATAAATTTTGAAAATTTAGGTATAACGATGCATTGGCATGCTTTTATGGTTTGAGCTGGGGTCCCGTGTGTTGGGAGTCTCATTTCTGTTGTTGTTGTGCGCTGCCTCCATTTTTTTTTTTGGTTAAAATAACATGTATAGTTCTTGTTTGAGGAAATGCACATGTTTCTAAGTACAATGTAACATGCACAGCAACAACAACAAGCTTTATCCCACTAAGTGAGGTCGGTTACATGAATCGCACGATGCCATTGTGCTCTATCAACAACCAAGTCTTTAGATATGTTGTTGACCAAGGGGTCTCGTTCAATAACCTCATTAAGCATTCTTCCCAGTCTTCCTCTGACCCTTTCTACAAGACTCCACATTGTGTGATCTACCCTTTCTTTGCATATGCCCAAACCACCTCAAGCGATGTTTAACCATTTTCTCTTCGATAGGCATCATATCTACTCTTACTTTGATATTTTTATTTTGAATCTTATCTTTTCTTGTATGACCACATATCCATCTCAACATTTTCATTTCTCCTACCTCAACTCTATGCTCTTGTTTTCTCTTTGTTGCTTAATATTCACTACCGTACAACATAATTGGTTTTATAACAGTCTGATAAAATTTTCCCTTGAGTTTCTTAGGTTCCTTCTTATCGCAAATAACTCCAATAGCCTTCTTCCATTTTAACCAACCAGCTTGTATTTTATGAGAAACTTCTCCATCAATTTCATCATCCTCATGTACAATGGATTGTAGATGTTTGAACTTTGATAGTTGAGGAATAATTTGATCTCCAACTTCACCTCCAAATCACCATTGCCTTGCCTCCCTCCAAAATTACAATACATATATTCTTTTTTGTTTCTGCACAAGCAAAAAACTTTCGACTCCAAAGTCCTCTATAGCTCCAATTTAAAGTTAATCTCTTCTCTTGATTTAGCCATGAGAACTATGTCATCTGCGCAAAACATGTACTTAAGGGTTTTTTCTTGAATAAACTCAGTTAGAACGTCCAGAATAATATTAAACAAATAAGGACTCAAAAAAGATCCCTGATGTAAGCCAATCTTAATGGGAAAGTCTTTTGTCTCACCTCCAGGCTCGTAGTTAGCTTCTTATATATATCTTGTATGATTTTAATATAAGCAACTCGTATACTTTTCTTTTCCAAAACCTTCCAAAGTACTTCTCTTGGCCCGAGATTATAAGCTTTTTCCAAGTCAATAAAAACCACATCTAAATCCCTTCTTTCATTCCTATATCTTTCTATTAACCCCCTCAGTAAATAAATTGCTTCAGTTAATGGATCTTCCTGGCATAAATGCAAATTGGTTCTCCGAAATAGAAGTCTCCAACCTTCACCTATGTTCAATTACTTTTTCCCACAACTTCATCGTATGGCTCATAAGTTTTATCCTTCTATAGTTTACATAGTTTTGAATATCTCTTTTATTCTTGTAAATAGGAACTAAAGACTTTTTCCTCCATTCATCCAGCATATTCTTGGAGTATAAAATTTTATTAAAAAGCTTGGTTAGCCACAATTCACCTTCCTTGCCTAAACATTCCTAAATTTCAATAAGAATACCATCAGGTCCAACGACTTTACCATTGTCCGTTTTCTTGAGAGCTGCCTTAGCCTCTCCGATGCGGATCCTGCAGTAAAAAGTCAAAATCCGATCATCTTTGCTAATTAGCAAGTCCTCCAAATTCTGAGTCGCACATTCGCTTTCCTCATTAAACAACTTGTAAAAGTAAGACTCCCATTTATCTTTGGTATCTTCATGAGTAACTATAACTTTACCTTTTTTATCCTTTATACACTTCACTTGGTCTAAATCTCTCGTTTTCCTTTCTTTTTGCTTCGCAATCCTGTAAATATTTCTTTCCCCCGCCTTTGTTCCTAACTCCTTATAAAACTCCTCATATGCTTCAGAATGTACTTCACTCACTGCTCTCTTCGTCTCTTTTTCCGCCAAATGATACTTTTCCAGTTTTTCCGCAATATTGCACAAATGCATGGCCTTAAACAATCGCTTTTCGTTTACAATGTAACTGCACATGTAAACTTAAATATTATGGTATTCATGTTTTGCCGGCATGAAGATCCAAAAATGCTTGTATATTATTGACGGGACGAAATCACAGTATTTACCCAGTACATGTTAATCAGAGAAGCAATCTAAGGAGTTTTTTATTTTCATTTTTTTATTTTTTTATTTTTTAAAATGTATCATGTCTGCTGTTGAGGTCTGCTGTTCACTTATGTGTCACTTGTATGTTTCTCACGTGCCTAATTTTTCTCCCTATGGTCTTGGGTTACTATAACACTTTCTGCCAGTTTATTGATAAGAGTGGTAATAATACTTTAGGTCTTGACGTGACAAAATGGTAGGGACCAGGATTAGAAAATAACAAAACAGGAAAATAAAAAGGGAAAATTCTAGTAGAAAGAACTGCAAGTATCTCACAATACTCGCTAAAAGACCAAAGGAGAATCTCCAATGTGAATGAACTCTCTGAAAAATGTCTCATGTTATTCCTGAGGCTAATGAGCCTTTTTATAATGAATTACAGAGGGAGAATATGTTGATAATTCAAAGATAACAATCAGCAACTAAATCTGGAACTAACTCTAACGTTAAAGTGGGGTATCCCTCTTATTTCTCAACTGAAACTTGTTAACAGAAAATAATAATAAAAATATTGAAAAACAGCTATTCCATATCTGATTCTTCTCTGCCACGTTTACCCTTCCTTGAATAAGTCAACTTAAATCTGTTAGGTAGCGTATCACAAAAAGGCATTTAATGTGAATTTGTATTTTTCCTTGCAGACTATGCTTTTAAGGCTATTGATGCCCTGCCTGTTGAAGCTCATGCAATGACTCAGTTTGCTACTGGTGTCATGGCTCTTCAGGTTGAATAGCGTATTTCATTTTGAGTTATGTGAAAACTGAATTGCTTTTTCTTTCTGAGCTAATACATGTGTTGTTATGCGCTTGTATCGTAATATGACCTGCGGGATGAGACATTTGCAATATGCTAGTAAATAGTCTGTCTGTGTGAACAATAGACCTCTTGAGTATTGAATTTTATGATGTTTTTATTCAGGAAAATGGCGTATGCTTTATGTTGTACTTTGTATCCTAATATGTTTATAATAGTAATGAGCTATAAAAGGTAAACTTGGATCAGACAGGACTGCATATATTGGGAAATTGATATGCCTGAGATACCAATAATTATTTCTGTAAGGGCACAGAAATGACTTGCAATCGTTCATTCCATCTTCCAGATTCAGAGTGAATTTCAGAAGGCATATGAGAGTGGGATTGCCAAATCAAAGTGAGCTTCTGAATTTCTTTTTTCTTCTTCAAAACTTGTGATACCTTAAAAGTTACAGTAGCAGATATGTTGATATAGGTATTGGGAGCCAACTTATGAGGATTGCATGAATTTGATTGCTCGTGTGCCAGCAGTTGCCGCTTATGTTTATAGAAGGTATGTAAATCGTATAATCCTTATCATTGCTACTCAATTAAATTGCTTTGGGCAAGTTACGAGGTGATATTGATCAATGTGTTTACAGAACTTCTTCTACCTTTCTTATGATTGGATTAATCAACGTGTTCTTGAATTTCTTAAAGGAAATATAAGGATGGAAAATTCATACCAATGGATGATTCTTTGGATTATGGTGGAAACTACTCCCACATGTTGGGATTTGATGATCCAAAAATGCTCGAGTTTATGAGGCTGTATATCACCATCCATAGGTTTGTTTCTCCACTGGGATATACTGTGGTTATGATGTATTATAAAGTTTTGTTGAAATTACCGCCAAATGTTTTACTGCTTAACATTTTGGTTGAAACCGGATTGCAGTGACCATGAAGGAGGGAATGTTAGTGCTCATGCCGCCCACCTAGTAAGTCATCTTTGTTATTTATGTTCTTATTCTATTCTAATTCTGAAGCTTGTGCGATGATTTGACCTTTTAATAATTAATAAAGACTTTTTTTGTTGAAGCATCTGTTTCTTTCTTTTATTTAATTAACCTTAATGTTCAATCCAGGTTGGTAGTCCGCTTTCAGATCCTTACCTTGCATTTGCAGCTGCTCTGAATGGTTTAGCTGGCCCACTGCATGGCTTAGCCAATCAGGTTGCTCTTTTTATTTATATATCTTCTACTCTCTTTCTTTCACACGCACGTGTGTGCACTTGTGTGCATGCCTTTTTCTTTTGAATGTTTTTCATCTTCTGCTGTTTTGAAATGTCCTCTTCCTGTGTTTGGTTTTCATGAAAAGATAAGGAAGGAAAGGGAAAAGGAGAAACATTGCAGCAATCCTTGGTTTGGTACATGGAAATGGAGTGCCCAGAGTTACCCCATAGAATGCTTTTGAGCCAAAATTTGTTACATCATTACATCTAAGGAATGGCACTGAACATAGGGCGATGAAGTTGAAAAAGGCCATCTTGTCCTTAACCCATGCATCCCATAAGTTTCCTACTTTTTATGTATAGGGTCATTTTTTAATGTCATTATTAATTCTATTTCTTTATTTCTGCCATACCAAACATTATTTGGAAAAGTGTACCCTTTCTTCTTTTTTTTTTTTTTTCATGCATAGCGAAAATACTCTTGCATTCCCACTCCCTCTCCCATTCATTCCATTCCGATTTCCTTATGTCCATTGAAACATAACAAAAATCCAGTTAGTTTTTTTCCCCCCTACTGGAAAGTCTCTACTATTATTTTCTAGCCCCAGTTTTCTGCAGTATTGGCTTTATTTTGCTAGCTATTGCAGTACTATAATTGGTTAAGAATGTGAAAAGTCATGCGTATCTCACATTCTTGACTAATTTTCTGGAAGTGCAAAATCATGTATGTCTCCAATTAGTTTGCTTCCCACAGAAACTTAAAAATTAGGCGTCAGTTAGTGGTCCTTTTGTAAGGGGTGGTGCGTCGTCAAATTACAAAGTTAGAGAGCTCCTGATCTAATGACTTTTTACTCTCTTGTTCTAGATTTTCAGTGGATTACTTGTCCTCAATTTTTTTGTTTTGTTTTGTTTTGTTCTTTTTTCTTTTGGTTTTTTTTTTATCGCCTTTCTAGTCAGTAACTTCTATTTCTACGAAAACCTATTATTTCCTGTTTAATGAGACTTAAAAATTCTATAGAAGTAAGCATGAGCAATCATGCTTTATCTGTGCTTCAAGCCCGACAAAATTTTTCACAATGGGCCATTAATTATCAAAATATTCTGGGATATGAATTTAATTTTCTTTTTTCCCCCCCTTAAATGCATCTAGATTGTTATAGCGGTATCTATTTTAGTAGGAGCACGATGCTTAAACTTCATAGTCTTTGCTTTCCCAACTATAGAAGTAAACTAGTGCTTGTTCTGTTGTCTTGATTTATTTATTTATTTATTTTTTTAAAATCATATCAAGTTGAAAAATTATTATGATCATGGCTTGTCTCTGCTTCTGCTTATATGTTATTGATTTTGGTTACCTTATTCTTCACTTTTTTGGGGTTTCAGGAAGTTTTGCGTTGGATCAGACATGTTGTTCAGGAGTTTGGAACTCCGCACATAAGTACAGAACAATTGAAAGACTATGTTCATAAAACATTGAATAGTGGTCAGGTAATGTTGTGAGTCACATTCAACGAAGAATTTTTAAGTCTTTTTATTATTCTTCAAACGAATCTAGGATGCATGCTTTTCTGTGTGAACATACACTGTCCATGGCTGCGCACAAAACAAATCGAAGAGGAATTTCATTCAACTCTTTGACTTGTCTACAATAAAGGATTTGTTAGCTGATGGGCAGTAAGGCTCTTTGTCATATGCATCTGGAGCTATAAATTTTGTCTATCCCTGCCAATAAGAATTTCTCAAATAAAATTTTTCTTTAGAAAACGCTTGGCTACTTGATAGGGTTGACTCTTTTGCTCTTTGAATTTACAGGTTATACCTGGATATGGACATGGAGTCCTGCGCAAAACAGACCCAAGATACACATGCCAGAGGGAATTTGCATTGAAGCATCTGCCTGATGATCCACTGTTCCTGCTGGTTATACCACTTCTTTCCTAATTTGATTGTGTTAATTAGGGAGCGCCTTCTAAATGCAAAACTGAGGCTTATTTGCAAAAAATCTGCTTGATTTAAACTTTGCTTTGTGATTGCTGCAGGTATCCAAGCTGAAAGAGGTTGTGCCTCCCATTCTCACTCAGTTAGGCAAGGTAAAGTTATGTTTTTATTTTTGAATGAATGTAAAAAACTAAAAAAAAAATCCTATGGAAGATATCATCTTATTTTTCATTAAATGCAAAATCATTTGTGCATATTATGCATCTAGCCATCTACTTCCAGTTATGATAAATTTATGAATTGAATACATGCTTGGCTGCTCAACATTGACAGAATAATACTTGTTTGTAAGGTTAGCCGAAAACAGAACAGGCTTTGGACAACGCCTGAGGGAAGAAAGGACTCCTAGTTTAATCTGAGCTTTTATTGCATATTATATTATGGGATTTCAGGCCTTTATTGAGTTGTTTAGAATTGTTAGCACTGTCCCGTCAACGCAAAATCACTTTATATTTGGTCCTTGTGGTTCTTTTTACCTTAAAAAACTTAAGTTATGTGGCGCATGCTGCTTCGATTTTCATTTTTATTTTCTGTTCTTCATTTTGACATTAGATATCGAAATTCTACTGAGGAGTTCCTGGCTACCAGGCACAGGATATTCTTCTGATTGTTGACTTCATGTTTTCCAATGGTGCAGGTGAAGAATCCATGGCCTAATGTTGATGCTCACAGTGGTGTACTATTGAACTACTTTGGCTTAACTGAGGAGAGGTATGGTCTCACTAATATAAGATGTTCAGCTTGAGATATTTGTTATGATGCAATTAAGGATGATTATAATGCCCTTTAATCGTTTTGGACAGCTATTACACTGTTCTCTTTGGTGTCTCAAGGAGTTTTGGAATTGGTCCTCAGGTTGGTCATACTACTGTCAACTATTCTTGTCCCCAGATTGTTTTAGCCCTTAAATACTTCCAAAGATTGGTGATTGCACTAGTTAATCTCTACTAGTATATTACATGAACACATGTCAAATGTCAGAGATACCAAAAGGGTTAGCATGTGATGATTTTGCTATTTTTAGATATTTAATCATGCACTGATTAATTTTTGAGGAAAACTGAAGAAATATAACAACTTAGGGACCTAATTATCAATTTATTCTTTATTGGTGTCTTGAATTTCTTTTTAAAAAAAATGCTGTTTCTGTGTATTTCAGCTGATATGGGACCGCGCCCTTGGGATGCCACTTGAAAGGCCCAAAAGTGTTACATTGGAGAAACTTGAGGAATTATCTGGGAAAGCTTCATCATCCTGAAATATTAAACATTTTTTTCTGAAGATGGAATTTCTCACAGAAGATGGAGGTTGGTGTAAAATTGAAAAGTTGGTGCAAATTCATTGAGGGATTTTTTGTTTTTTGTCTGTTTAGTTGAGGTATCCAAAAGGTTTTGGATTTAGGTGAAAAGGGGATTTTCTTCCCCCCAACAGATTTAACTTCGAGGTAACATCAAATAAAGGAAATATTCCTGTTCTTGGTTTATTCACTTGTGTAAATGATTAATCGCCAGATTTCATTTGTAGCTTACTATTAAGTGGCCTATTTTATCTGTACATAATAGATGCAAAATACGGAAAATGGAAGTTAATAATAGATTATAAAAAAAACATATAAATAAACTATTCTCACTTGATTACCCCAAAAAAAAAAAAAAATTCTGTTCGAGGCCTTGAGCACAAAGTTACCTCTCTTTCAATGAGAAAATGAATAGTGGTTCATCATGTTAGTCTTTTGTGCCCTATTTCAGTTCAATTGATTTTACTGGGTCATACTTGGTTTTATTCTAAAAAATGTAGAATAAATACTACCAATGTACATACACACACATAAAAATAATATAACACATATAAATAATATAATATAAAAAAAACAAGGAGTTTTACTATTTACAAACTAGAGGGTATAGGTGATTCAAATCTTTCCGTATCCGTAACAACTGGATAGCATATATATGGAGAAAAATATTTTTTAAAAAAATATAATAACACAAGTAATTAGATTCAATATGATAATTTGATCTGCATCAGTTACGTAGAACCTAAATGATAGAATGAATGGCCTGGGTATAATTATAATTTATCACTTTCTTGTTAATTATATAATAAAAAATAAATGCATACTCTTCTGATCATGTTCATAAAACAGAGAGAGAATATATTTTTTGTTCCTGTTTATAAGAAACTGAGAGACATTTTTTATTTGGATGTATAATTTTACTCTTTATTTATTATTATGTTGCATTTATTTATATGAGATATAATACGTATTAAATAAGGGTAAAATTAAAAAGTTATTGAATTTTAAACAAAAGTTAATAAAATTTAAAAGAAATTTTATCTGTGTGAAATATGCTGGAAGTCATTTATAAATAAAACTAGTATTTGTGAGAATGCGGGGCTGCGTATAAATGAAAAAATAAAATTTCCCAATATATGGACGTCGTCGATATACTCATGATGTATCTTTTTTTTTTTGACCGGATACTCATGATGTATCTGAAACATAGGGAATCACTTTAATGTCGCACAGAAATGGAAGAATATGCCCATAATTTACCAATTATCACACACAAACAAACATGGCAGTTAAGAGGGCTTTATGCACAAATTTCGATGAATGACTTGTGAGGCTTCGATCGGACTTCAGAGCCTCGAAATGAAGGTTTGGCCAAAAAAAAAAAAAGAATCTTGGAAGTGAAAACTGAAAACAAACACTTCGAGTGAAACGGAAATGGCCTCGCTATCGGCTGCAAGACCAGCTAATGTAATGCTAGGGTTTCCTCCAAGAGCTTTAATTCCCACGATTGACGCCATTAAACTCTGTACCAGGGCTTCTTCAGTATCTTCCAGGCTCAGGTTCATGCATTTCTTAGTTCTCTTTCTGTTTTGCCTCTCTTGCTTGCTCGGGTAGATCTGTCTTCTGATTTCTCCATCCTCGTTCTTGGACTTTAATTTCAGGACCCCATTACTTTTTCTTCAGTGGTTTGTTTCAAAATCTGAACTTTCAGTTCATCCGCTAATGCATGTCACAGCTACACTTTGTAGACCAAGAGTTATCACTTGTCAGTTTAAATTTGCAATCTTAATTATGACTATCGTAACTGCCATCGTTGTTCTTCATGCTAAGCTATGTGAGGATATAGTAATTAGGAGACTGTAATATTTTTGCGGTTTACCCCATTATCCACGGATATAGTCACTTGGTCCAGCATACTTCTTGGAATCAAAGAGAAAATGAGAAGCAGTTGCATGTACAGGAAATTTGGGCTAATTGCTTATCCATAAATATCAGGAAAATACCAGACACTTGCGTTTCCATAATAAAAGTTTAAAACCGTTTCTATAACATTTTCAAAGATCTTCATGTAAGTGAAGAATAAAAGGAGAGAAAACATGAACAAGAAGGTCGCAGAACATGTATTATGGGAGCTTGGGAGTTGTTGTTATTGATTGAAGATCAAGAGATGGAGGTATTAAAAATTGGACAGTGCCATTTCTCTTAATTATAATGAGAAAACTCACTATCTTTGATTTACTGGGATTGAAGCTTGAGGTCATTACCTCACTGGCCTAGCCAGATTGGAACTTGAGCTTATGACCAAGAACTTTTAAGGAACACTATGCCTAAGTGTTCAAGCTGCGGACTATATATATAAATATATATATCTGTCGATGCTAAGCACTTGTGAGAGGCTATGGGATTTATAGCACTTGTTTTGCTTTATGATTGATGGCTGCAATAAGCTATCTTGTGTTTGAGGAAGAGCAAAATCAGGTGTTTGTTCTGTCTAAGTATGATCTTAACAAGCTTGCATTACATGGTTTTGGAATGAGTTGAAAAAAAAGAAAAATGATCTTCGCCCTTGTGTTCAAAACAAGATTCTTTAGTGAGTGCGATGTTGGTACATGTTACACATGGGAGCTCTTTGTTTGTATGAGGAATTTTGCATTGCGGTTCTGCTAAAAGTTGAGCACAGAATATTGGATTAGTCTTATGCCTCCATTAGTTGATAACCTGAAGATTTTAGAAGTTAACCAAGCAAATCCACTGTCCAGAGCTGAGTAGTTTTGTAATGGCGATGTTTGAGTACACTTCAAGACTAATATAACCCTCCTCAGAATATCACTAAAATCACACAGACCTCTCTTTTGTTTAAAAATTTACATGAACTTCCTTTGAAAACAAAGTGTAAATTACGCAGAATTCCACTTGAGTTTTGTTGGAATTACATTAAATCTACCTCCATTCTCAAAACATACACCAACCTCCCTTAAAAATTTAGTTTTACTTGTATTCATTTGGGTCTTGTTTTTTCCTAGGTTTGATGGTCTCACAAGATCACAAATAAGTCAGAGACATGTGAGGGTTTCTGCAACGAACTCTACATCTGGTTCTGGCAATGGAAAAACACCTAATGAAGAAGGTGAAAAGACAATTAACAGTTCGGAGGGACCCCCATTGCTTACAATTCTGGCTGGAGCCTTGGTATTTCTCTTCTTTTGTTGGCTTATCGGATCCACTGTAATGTGGCTTATCGGTCTGATTGTGAGTGTGGCTTCACCCAAATAGGGTTTCGTGTGTATCAAGCTTTCTTTGTAATTATCAGTTTCGTTAAAATTGTTGGACATGGCAAGAAATGTTTTTGATCCAATATGTGTTTAACGCTGACTGTAAAATTCTCTCTATATTGTGCGTAACTCATGGTGGAAGATTATAGTACTACAAAGATACTATATCCGTCCTTCTTTCATAAGATTCAATTTTTTAATTGGTTTCTCTTTTTTTATAAGATTTTTTTGAGGTTTGTCTAAATAATAATTGTATTTTTTTTATTTTTCCCACTTTGCCCTTAATTAATATACTTTCTCTCTTTTTTTTTTCCTCCCCTTCTCTTTCAACTTTTTTTTTTACTCATACCTAGCCACTTATAAAGAAGGGCATATTTCAAAAGAAAAATATATTTCTTACATATTTATTATTTTTAATTAATTTTAATAGTTTTTTTTAAACCAAGCAATATGTTTTTTTTTTGTCAGCGATATGATTATTTGGATTTTATAACAAGTGACAGAGCATAAACTAAAACTTTTCCACTCCATATAATGATAGGACATTATTCTGGAAAATCCTTAGCTCAAGATCTATGTAGATGGTAGTGAAAATTTTAATTTGGACTTTCGAGGAATTCTAGCAGGGAGAGAACTCGACCTTCCTCTGTAAATTGCACCATCACATCACAGTAGTATTCGACTTAGAACTGTGGAACCTCCTTAATCCTTATGAAAAAGCACAGCATGAGTCAACGCTGCCATATTGTAAATTATAATGCAAAAGGGGTAGCCTCTTTTTATTTTTTATTTGAAAAAGAACTTCGATATTAATATTTTAAATGAGATACTATAAATGCATGAGTTTTTGATAATAACATGACAAATATATACTTTAATTGAAAAATATAGGCCCGCCCACATAAATTGAAAAGAAATGTATGTTTATAGAGCAACATCCATGACAAATATATACTTTAATCAAATAATTATACACTTATCATTCAAATTAGCCATTTATTATTATTATTATATAGAAATGTTTCCATTTTTCCTAAAAAAATCTTCGAAAAGAGAATATTAAATGTGGAAGATATGGAGTAAGAAAAATTAAGAAATAAAGAAGTGTAATCAAGGAAAAAAAGTACTAAAGAAGGAGACAAAACTAATTCTTAAACTAATCCTATATTTAAAACCGAAAAAATCACATAACTACATATGATTCGTATGTTGTTCAATTTTAACATGAAATTTCAATCCTCGTCTTCCCAAATTGATTCCATATCAAGCGTCTGCCCTCGATTGTTCGTGTAATTTTGTTTCAACTTCATCCTTTCAAAACATAAAATAAACATTCTCCTCAAGATGAAAACTTGCATTCTGAGTGTTAAATGATACAAAAGTCAGGGATATTCAATTAATACTAGAATCATACCTGAATCAAAATATAGAACTGAATAATAAACAGCGCTATGAGACCATAACCATAAAAGCATTATTCTTTCACTAAAATGGCATACATAAAAGAAATTATTTATATATATAACTAAAAAAAAAAAAACTACTTAGAAGTTTCAGCATCGGTTGGTGTCTTGTCTCCTAAAGAAGTTGTAAAATTACGTCTTTCCTCGGAGGTAGCAGTTATAACTGGCATCCACACATCAGCTGTGCCACTCAAAAGTGATTGCACTTGTGGATCTGCAGCCATGGCTGATGATATCATCTCATCCACATCATCTATTTTTGCTGACAATTTATCCAACTGTTCAGCTATTGCCAACTACATATAGACAAGAATTGAAAATAGAAACCTAAAAATGTTAGTTTATTCAAAAGGAGAAAATAAATTAATCAAATCAAGAGCAGAAAAGCCTTATAAAGATTTTCTGTGCATTTGTTTGCTATCAAATTCATATAAACAGTTATAGAACTTCATCTTCCATCAAGCAATTATGGTAGACCCAAAATTACCTCATCAAGCGGCTGATTTGACTTTGAAGGAACTTTTGTGACCTCTAATCCTAGAGCTTCAATTTTTGAGCGGAGTTCAACCTCTTCTTCGTTCGTTAATGCTTCCACCTATACAGATTACCATGAAATGCTTAATTACCCTTCATGACTCCACAATATCTCTGCAGAAGTTTGACATCGAACTTTATGCAGCATGGACGCAAGGGATCATATCGTGAAGGTGAACCGATCAAGAGATGCTGAAGATGTATTATATTCATATGCAAACTTGATTCAAGATATAAACCACTAAACCTGAACCATAAGCTGCAATTTATATTGTCTTAAAAAAGTATGTTTTTAACACTAACAGGGGGGAAGAAGTCAAACTCAGAATAGAAAGCAGGGAATGCTGGATAATAATTACTTGAAATGCACCATTTTCAGGAAGTATTAACATTAACGAAGATTAGTAGCACATCCTGCAAAAGATTACATGCAGTTCATCGTTATGATGTTAAAAGACGTTCAAGATTTCATAGTTACAGTAAAAAATCTAGACTTCTATTTTTGTTGTCTTTTGTACAGCACCCGCAGTACTGCTCCTGAATTCACTTGTTCAAACCAAACTAGATTAACATAAATCAACTGCTTACTTCAAAACATTTGCCAATTGCCAATTTTAAGCAGACATGCCAACTTGAAAGCTTATTTGCTTTCTGTCCTATATCATAAATTTGTGAGATTTGAAAACATCAATGGCTGGTGAACAAAAGAACATGCAGATTATCCAACATTGGCTCCATACAATACCCTTGTTCATGGCATTAAGGATAGTCACCCGTTTTTATTTGTCTAACCATGTATGTTATCACTTGTATCTATCCTGCAAAACCGATACATATTACTACATCCATTATTACTATACATGTGTTTCTCCTCAAATAATTCACAGTTGTCGGCTACAAGGAAAGGAGTTGAAGATTTCACAATAGTATGGCTCAGGCACCATATTCCAAGAAATTACACAAGCATCGAAAATGGCTGTGAGCAACATCAGACGCATAATAGATCAATTCTGCTTACCCATGCTCAGAAGACAAATCTTAATCCGTACATAAGGAAATTGAATTTCACCACAAAGGAAATATAATAGCAATGTAAATACAATTCTGGCAATTCACCTGTATCCCTAAAACACCCGACAAAGTAGGCGCATAAAATAATAAATTATAAAAATAAACTCTTTCGCTACGATCACGAAACTATTCCTCTGCGGGTGTTTTATAAAGGATGTGACTTTGATATCCCGTGAAACGGGATGGCTTCATCACCAAGACGAAGACGAAAATAATTGCTTTTTCTCATACACAGGAATCGAAATCCATTAGCATACCACAAGTATAAGCTAGTAAATCGCCAATACGGAATCATATTTGGCGCACAGTGAATCAAAAGATTGGAACATCATACCTGCTGAACAAGAGTGGAAAGAAGCTGAAAGAGTTGGGCATCGGGTTTGCCTTCTTCGGCCATGGATTTAAATTCGGAATATGGAACGGAAGGGAATTGGGAGATCTTTATTCGGAGGGAAGCGCGTGGTTTCACGTCCCGCCTTCTCGGCTTGCTTCGGTTGTGGTAACGGAGGGGAGGACTCACAGGGGATGCGTAACGGTGTCAAACTGTTTAACATGATACGTTACACATCCAAACGGTGTCAAACCGTTAACCCAGACCCATGTTTTCATATCTACGCATGAGAGCCGGATGTGAGATTAACTTTTGAAAAATATATTTAAAAAAGTTAAAAATAAACAGATTTTGAATAGAACCTAATTTTGAAAAAAAAAAAAAGATTTTTATGAGAATAAATTATTAATTATTAAAATGGATATAAGTTAATGTAATAATTAAAATGGTACAAAGAAAGAACACAGGGGTGCGCATTGAACAGGTGTAGTTAGGTACTGTCATCATGTGAGTAAAAGCTGGATTAGGAAGGCATTTGAATTAATTTTTAGAAGTAATTTTGTAGGTTGAGGAGGTATTTAAAACCCTCATAATCACTTTAAACAAAAATACTTTTATGTAAATTGAGATAAAATTCTTCTCACATACTTACTTTTAAAACTAAACCATAGTTTTAAGCATCAGGATCACTTATAGGCTTAATGGGTGTTTGAATGTTTCTGAAATCGGGCTTTGTTTTTCTAATCCATTCAACATACCTAGGGCATTCTTAATTTATTTTAGGATTAATATTATTGGTTTTTTATTTTATACAATTAAACACATGTATATGCAAATATGTTAATGTCAGGCTTGAGTTTGAATTTCATCCAAACATAACAAATGGTACTATCACTAGATTAACATTATTGTTAGTCTTTACAATTTGATTGAACTTTGATTTTAATTCCTATAGTTTCAAATTATTAGTTTTAATCCCAATAGTTTTTTTAAGAATTTGTCTAAATTTAAGTATACAGATAAAAACCAAAATTCAGACTATTTGTTAGAGTCATGCCATGTCCATTAACTATTGGGATTAATTATAATCCGATCAAGGACAAACAATAATATTAAACTTCCATTTTTCTCCGTTTCACCCCAAATAAAAATTTAACATATATGGGCTATGAAGAGGAAATAAAGAGTGCCAGAGTTTAGCGAAGTGGCTCCTCTCCGCTGCCTTTTTCTCCACTGCCCCTCCGGTGCCATGCTACGGCGACGTTTGCAGCATTAAGAAGGGAGAAAAAGAAAATACAATTGAGCGGGTTTGGCAAATGGACAGTTACAGGCCAGGGAGGAGAGGGAATGCTACTTGGTCATACCAATTTGTGGGACCCATCTCCCTTCAAAATAATATTTCTCTGAGGCTTAATGTAAGACATAATTAACTAATTTAAGTAGATTGAAAATGTTAGTTAAATTAGTTAATATGATATATTTTTTTAAAAACATCCTAAGTATTTTTCTTAATTCCCTCTCTCCCTGTCTTACTTGATTGTTGTTGAAAAAATATTAATAGGATTAATTTGAGAAAAATTGATAACCATATAAAATAAGGCTTACATATTGAACTAACATGAACTCTTAAATTAGGTTTCATATCAAGGACCGAAGGAGTATTTATAAAAAAAATAATTAAATACCATTTTTTCCATTAATTGAACAAAGATATTAGAAAAAGAGAAAAATTGGCATTTATTTCAATAAATTGTTTTGATTGATAAAAATAAAAAATCTTATATTAATTATCTTTTAAGAATCTCTTGCATTTTTCCACCAAAAAAGTTCCTTTCAAATAATATTTTTATTGGAAAAGGATGAACAAATCATTTCTGGTTTATAAGATGCTAATTTGAAAGTGGCTGTGATGATGAAAAGCGAAAACAATGAATGGATAGAACAAATTTATTGTTCACTTTTCATTAATACAACAATTTATTAAAATAAATGCTAATTTTTCAATTAATAGGGAAAATGGTATTTAATTAATTTTTGATAAGTATTATTTTGAAGGTGCATGGGTCCCACAAATCGGCATGAGCAAGTAGCATTCCCTCTTCTCCCTGGCCTTTATTGTCCATTTGCTAAACCCACTCGGTTGTATTTTCTTTCTCTCCCTTCTCAATGTTGCCAATGACGCCGTATCATGGTAACGGAGGGCGGCAGAGAGAAGCCAATCTTGGAGTTTATACTTAAAAACCAACCCATCGTATCGTAATTTTTTTAATGCGGTGAAAGTTTCACTTTAATAAGACAAATTCTTAAAATAGAAGTAAGTTAAAGAATTGAATTTGATTTAATATTAACCTGATAAGGCCATTGGTGGCTGGGTTTTGGGTGCCTCACCTTGACCTTGATCCTGTTTGGACTCAGGTAAGGTATGAAAAATTATAGTCATTCTGCTTCTCTTGTGAAATCATAGGGCATGACTAGAATAATTGTGTTGTGGAACCCGTAATGGTTGAGTTGGTGGCACAACCTCTTTATCATGCTGGTTTGGGTGTCCGTCTAGTGAGGGCAGTGGCGGCCATTGTTAGTATTCATGGAGTTGTTGAAGGTTCGATTGAAGTTGAGGTGGCGTATGAAACTACATCGCCCAGGCAGAGCATGGGGGAAAATCATATGGGAGGTGTGGTAGGGATGCAATTTGTTGGTAACGGCCTGAGCAGCAATGATGGGGATGGTCACACAAGAGGGGTGTCAAACGAGCACATGGATATTTTGATGAGCCTCCAGGGAATGACCCAAGGTGCTAGTGAAGCCCAAGTTTAGAAAGATAAGGTTAATAGCCCTGTTAAAGCTAAGGGACAAGAAAGTGGATTGGGCTACGCAAGTGAGAAAAAGCATTTCCAGGTGGGGGAGTCCAATAAAATGGTGGTGGATAAAGGTAAAAGGCCTCTAATGGATATGGGCCCTAGAGTCTTAAGTGAGAAGGCTCAAAGCAATGCTCCTAGCCCAAAAGTAGTATTGCAGAGTCCCAAAATCTTGCTGGCCTCCCCTCTAAGTGATTTAGATGGGAAGGGTCAAGGTGAGAAGGAAAAAAGCTTGATAGTGCGAAGAGGGCTCTTCTGAGATTTGACAAATGGAGGGGATAAGTTTCAGCGAGCAAGTTATACTGTGGAACTTCCCTCAGAGGAAGACAGTGAGGGATCCAAGTCACTAGTGGTTGCTAAGCCAAAGGAGTGTGAAGGCTTACTTATTGAGGAATTGGAACAAGTCTTGTTGAAGAGAAGGATGGGTGAAGATTGGGAGTCTTCAAAGGCTAAGAGGTTTAAACAAGCCCCATTAAAGGATGATTAGAGCTAGTCTAAGGAGCTAGAGGAGACTAAAAAGAAGAATGGGAAGGTGAGGCGTAAGAGCTATAATTAATGTTCCCATTTTAGAAGTTGCTTCTGGATCTAGGTTTGATTTACTTGCATCCATTCCTGAAGATTTCATCTCTTCTGCTGCTGATAGATCTGGTGGTCGTCTGCAAACATCAAGGCGTCATGATGCTCATAGGATAGAATTGCCAGGTGAACACCTAACAAGCAGGAATCTTCGATTCCTATGTAACAAGTATTGACTTGCTTTAGTTTTCTTATCGAAAACTAGAGCACAAGTTAAGAAGGCTGATCGATTTAGGCAAAGACTACGTTTTGAGTATGGGTAATATGTTCCTCCTACAGGGTTGAGTGGTGGTCTTGCATTGTGGTGGAAGGAAGGAGCCAAGATTGAAATTCTGGTAGCTGAAAAAAACTTTATTCATATTCATGTTTTGAGTGGTCTGAATCCTGTTCAAGGCTATATCAGATTAGTCTATGGTCCTCCCAAAGACCAAGATCACAACAGATGGTGGAAGAAGTTATGTAGGTTAAATCCTAGATCTGAGACTCCTTGGTTGTGTTTTGGTGATTTCAATGAATTGATGTTCAACTTTGACAAAAAAGTGGGACGAGTGAGGTCCTTGGCCTCATTTGATGGTTTTCAGAATTTTATGGCTTCTTGCGGTTTGATGGATTTGGGCTTTAAGGGAATGCAGTTCACTTGGACTAACAAAAGGTTAAATGAAGCAAATGTGAAGGAAAGACTAGATCATGCAATCTGCAATGGTGCTTGAAGGGAGTTATGCCCATCTGCCCAGGTTTTTAATCTTGAGCTAGTTGGCTCTGATCACTCCCCACTTTTAATTTGTCCTGTCTACACTGGCATTAGAGGTATTAGAGATTTTAAATTTGAAACGTTTTGGATTGAGCATAAAGATTATAATTCTGTTATGGCTAGTTCTTGGGGAAGGGAGGACTTAGTTGATATTGCTATCATTGATTGTTTTCTTTATGCTCTACACTGAGTTAGAAAGGTTCTTATTAAATGGAGTAAAAATGAATTTCCTAATAATCAAAAGGAGTTGGAAAGGCTCCTAATTGAGTTCCAGAAGTGGTATGAGTCAAATTGGACTGCTGAAAGTGTGAATCAGGTTGATAATATTGCTAACAAAAATTGAGAGTATTTGGGAAAGGGAAGAGATATACAGGTTTCAAAGGGCTAGAGTGAATTGGCTTAAATGCGGAGATACTAATACTAAGTTCTTCCATTCTACTGTGATGCAACATAGGCTCAGAAATAAAGTTGTCTAAAAAAAGATGATAATGAATGGACAGATGATCAAGTAGAAATTGGGGAATGTTTCTCTAATTTGTATAAGAATCTTTTTGCTAGCTCTGGGATGCGTGATCTTTCTAATGTTCTGAGTTATGTTTCGCCTATGGTCTCACCCAAGATAATGACAGGTTGTTGTTACCTATAACTGAGGAGGAGGTCTATGTGGCTGTGTTTGAGCTTGGTAGGTTAAAGGCTCCTAGATCGAATGGTTTTCCTGGGCTCTTCTGGCAACATTCGTGGGATATGATAGGCCTTTATCTTTGCTGTATGGTTAAAAATTTCTTTATAAATGATTTAGATCTAAATCTTTTGAATAAAATAAACCTGGTTTTGGTTCCAAAGATTGATACCCCTAAGTCTGTAAGTCATTTTAGGCCTATTAGCCTATGTAATTTCTGTTATAAAGTGGTTTCTAAGGTCTTAGCCAATAGGATGAAGCATATTTTGCCTAAGATTGTGTTTAAACAGTAG
Organism: Neltuma alba; assembly: GCF_004799145.2. Lineage (NCBI taxonomy): Eukaryota > Viridiplantae > Streptophyta > Magnoliopsida > Fabales > Fabaceae > Neltuma > Neltuma alba. The sequence goes on from NW_021633523.1 coordinate 134,373, forward strand.
AGGGCTTTTGTTCTTGGGCGTATGATCTAAGATAACATCTTTATAGTTCATGAAGCTTTTCACTTCTTAAAGAGTGGAAAGGGATGCCTATGACTCTCTTATTAAAATCCATATGAATAAAGCTTATGACCATGTGGAATGGGACTTCCTTAAGGCTGTTTTATTGAAACTCAATTTTGATAGCAAATGGGTTACTAAAATTATGAATTGTGTTTCTGCAGTGTCTTTCTCTGTGAAGCTTAAGGGGCATACAGTTGATTCCTTTCTCTCCTAGAGAGGGCTTCGCCAAGGTGACCCTCTTTCTTTGTATCTGTTCATTTTAGTGGCTAATGTCTTGTCCCAAATGGTCATGACTCATGTAGAGAGAGGAGATTTGAAGGGTATCTCAATTACTCGTGATTGTCCTGAGCTTTCTCATTGTTTTTTTTTTACGGATGATTCTATTTTCTTCCTTAATGCAACTGGATCTAATTGCCTCGTGTTAAAGAGTATTGCTTTGCTTCTGGGCAAAAGATAAATCTTGATAAGTCTTGTGTCTTTGTCTCTTTAAAAGCTACTGATGATATAAAAGTGTCTATTTGTGATTCTTTGGGGATCCCAATGGCCGATTCTCCAGGTAGTTACCTTGGTCTCCCTACTTTATAGGGTCGATCAAAGGTAGAAGCTTTGGCATTTGTAAGGGATAGGGTAAGAAAGAGAGTCACTAGTTGGAATAAGTAGTTTCTTTCTCAAGCAAGGAAAGAGACTCTTATAAAAGCAGTGGCCAATGCTGTTCCAACTTATTCAATGGCTTGTTTTCAGTACCCCAAGAAAGCTTATCAAGATTTTGAGAGAATTATCTCAGATTTTTAGTGGGGATCTACAGAGAAGGGTAGGAAGGTCCATTGGAAATCTTGGGAAATTATGACTAGAAGAAAGATGGATGGAGGTTTGGGTTTTAAGGATTTTTAAAAGTTTAATCTAGCATTCTTAGGAAAACAATGCTAGAGGATTTTAACTGAACTTGATGCTTTATGGGTTTGAGTTCTCAAAGGGATTTATTTTCCTTACTGTACTTTTATGGGTGCCAATAAAGGAGGGAGAGCTTCTTGGAGTTGGAGTAGTTTACTAGTAGGTAGGAAATAGTTAGAGCCTAATATCTTTTGGCAAATTGGGAAGGGAGCTAGAGTAGACTTTTAGAGGGATGCTTGGATCCCAAACCTACCTGATTCCCAAATTCCCAATGATTTAGCCCCCATATCCTATAGAAAATAGGACAGTGGAGAGTGTCATAAAAGAAGGGCTTTGGAAGCTCGAAGAAATTTCCCTTCCTAATCATGTTAAGCAAAAGATTGGTTTTATTAGTATTCCAAATTCTAGTGTAAAGGACAAGATAAACTGGTTAGGTAGCTCCAATGGTATCTATTTGGTTAAGTTAGGATATAAGTGGTTGAAGCAAAAGGAGATGCATGCCGCCACATCCGATCCTAGCTCTTCTAGGGCGTTTCCTAAAGAAATTTGGAAGGTCATTTGGGAATTGGGAGTTAAAAGTCCAACCAAAGATGAAACACTTTCTCTGGAAAGTTTGTAATAATGCCTTACCTTCTATGGAAGCACTTTTTAAGAGAAAATGTGCTTCAGCTCCTATTTGCCTAGATGCTGTGAGGGTGTGGAGTCTATTGAGCATTTACTTCTACTATGTGAATGGTCTAAAAGGATTTGGTTTGCTAGTCCTCTTTGCCTATGTTTATCTGATTCAATGGTAGATAATTTTGTTGACTGGTTTGTGTCTATTATTAACTTGCTTCATGAGGATGAGTTTGCTCAAGCTCTTGTGGCTTACTTGCTCTGTATATTTGGAAGTCTCGATGCTATGAATTATATGACTGAAAGGAGCCTAATTTGTCTTGGGTTCTTAGCTCAGCCAGTAAAGCTGTCTTCAATTTTTGGACAGCAAAGGATTGGTTAGAAGCTAAGCAACAAACTTTGGTTTCCCCTTCTTCCACCTATAAGTGGTCTTTACCACCAAAGGGTGTTTTAAAGCTTAATATTGATGGGGCTTTTTCTGCTACTAACCTTTGTGGTGGTGCTGGTTTTATTCTGCAAAATGATACAGGTCAGGTAGTGCATCTTGGTGCAAAGAAGAATGCAGCATCCTCTCCCTTTTGTAGTGAGGCGTTAGCTTTGAGAGAAGCCGTGGATCATATTGTAGATAAAGATTTGGATCCTATTTGCGTGGAATTTGATTGCAAGGCGCTGGTGGATGCAGTACAAAAGAAAGCAACTTGTCCTGACTGGCATGTAGGAATTTTGGTTAAGGAACTTACAGCTGTTTTTGAGAGATGTCAAGAGCTATCTTTGGTCTACATCTCTTGTTCTGGTAATATGGCAGCAGATTGGCTTGCCAAGGAAGCTTTAAAGGGATTGTTTAGTGGTGGATGGGCCTCTTTCCCCCCAACCCTTCTTTTTAAGATTTTGCACTCTGATGTTCTTGGTAGTTCATAGGATAGATCAGGTGCTGATTAACTGATGTAAGTACCTTTATTGTTGATAAGTGAATGAATTTCTGCTTTTGACCAAAAAAAAAAATTGAATTTGATTCTATAACATCAATCCACTTTATCTCTTGTATTCATCATTTTAAAACTGTTTTTCTTAATTTTATAAACCTATAAATTGATATATAATCAAGTGATACTGATATTTTTGAAAAAAATCATGCCACATATATTATCATAAAATAATTTATTTAATTTTATAATTTATTTAAATTAGTTAACTAATTATTATATTAAAGACAGGGTGATGTATGATTTTACATAAAGATATCTTTAACTACAATCAATTAAATTTAAATTGGGTTCCAATGTTATGTCCGAGTAATCGGATAAGTGAATTGGACCCCAACGATGGAATAGCCCAAGGGTAGATTGAGTTTCTTCTCATTTGGGCCGACAAGTCGAGTTAAATGAACGCAACGCCCTAAAAGCCATTACTTTGTCTTTAACTCTTTTTGGGGGGTCAAAAAAAAGGGCTATTACTTTACCAGAGACTGGAGAGTCATAACATTGACGTGTTACCAAACAATCAAACATGCAATGAGCATGATAAAAACTCACCTAAAATTTAACTTTTAAATTTGAAACCTTTCAGGATAATATTGAGTTCAAAACAATTTGCAAACACATCGCTGTTGAATGAAAACTATAATTTAGGATATGCATTTATATCTTAATGCGGGGGGAAAAAAAAGTGAATGACATGTGATCATGTCAACTTAGTATATTTAGTCAACTACACTCAAACTTAACTTATATAATGTGAGGACAACATTGCTATGACATGAACATCTTTGGACAAATTTTGCATTTTAACCCTTTACTAATTTGAGTAAATTAAAAAAGTTAAATAAATTAATTGATTATGACAAGTGTGATTTGATCTCTCTAACATAATCATGTGTAACATCAAGTAATATATCAGTTTATAAATTATGTAAATTAATTTTTTTTAAAATGATAAATATAAGAGATGAAATAGATCTAGTTCTTATACTATCTTCGGTTCCTAATATAAGAAATAGTTAATTAATTTGAGTAGATTATGAAAATTAGTTAAGTTAGTTATTTGTAATAAATAGATATTGTCTTCTTTAAAATACCCTTGCTAATCAAAGTGTTATTTGATGAAATATTTAATATGTGCAATTACTATAAGGACTACGTATCTTAAAAAAATAAATAAATAAAAGAGATAAAGTAAATTAATACCTATATTTAGAATCAAATTGAAAGTTAAATAACTCTTATATTAAGAACTGGAGGTAGTGTTTAAAATCAACTTCAATCCCTGAGTAGTACGGATTAAGGAGTGGAGGAGGAAGGAGTACTAACCATTGTGTGGCTATAAAAAACATAGAAACCTGGGATGACGTTGCGTCACACAAGTGATGAACGTGGAAAAACAATAATGAAAGATTTGACATAATAATAATAGTAGTTTGATAGAAAGGGACGTGCTTATCATCTTTGTGTAGATGGTTTTTGTCGTTACAAGGCAATCGAATAGAATAGAAAGACGACAGACAATAGGGAGCTTGCAAGTGGACATCCTCTTGAATTGATGCATATCATCCCACAGACATCGCTTTCACTCTTTATCTCACAATGGCCAACTCTTTTCAGCTGCCTTTTATTGACCTTCGTTTCCTGTTTCCTGTCTCTCTCCAATTTTCTTCTTTCCTTAACTCCGAATCTTACCACTTTTCATTTATTTTGCCTTTATCCATCACTTTAATGTAACTTGGCCCATTAAGTGTTTTTCAAGTAAGAGCAATGTCGGTACTGAAGGATTTCTCATTTGCTGGGTTGTTGAGATAATGATTCAATGGTTGGTTTAACTTGGAGGAGATTGATTATAACTAAAATAATATAATACTACCTCTGGTACTAATTATAAGACTTTCTTTACCGTCTTTAAACAAGATCTTATAATTAGGACCGGAAGTAGTACACTTAAAAAATAATATTCAAATAAAATATATTACTACCTCCGGTCCTTAATATAAGACCTTCTTTGACTTTTATTTTGGTTCTAAATATAAGACCCCAATCCACTTTGTCTCCATATTTATGAATTTTTTTTCAAGACAGTCCTTCTAATAATGATGGTTCTAGCCAATACACTTGATTAACAAGAATATTTTAGGAAAGACAACGCTTATTTATTATAAATAGTAACTTTTTTTCTTAATTTACTTAAATTAGTTAACTAGTTCTTATATTTAGGACCGGAGGTAGTAATTCACAAGTGAATAAAATATATGTGAGAGTAAAGTCACATATTATATTGTTAAACAAAACCGAATTACTAAAATACAAATATGAAAGACTACTAATTTTTTAAACTCAAAACAACGTGGCTTCAAGATCAATTAAGAGGGAGGAAAAAAATATAAAATCTATCTAGATGAATTCATCCAAAACTTATAATCGACTCGTTAAGGAATTGGTTCAGCGATTCACCAATATGACCTGGGTTGAGTTTTAAAACTATGAGCAAGAGTAGGAGTATTATTCTGGATATAATATCTGGTATTTTGTAGTACTAGTAGATTAAATTTGAATATTGTGATTCTTAAATATGGGTAATCCTTCTAAAGACATTTCCCCCCCAGTATTTTAACCATATCAAAGACAGGAATTAATCTCCCCCGTCTAAATTGAGTTAATTCATTAGGCTTTTAAATAAAACATGTCTAATCATATTACCCGAGAGATAATTCATACTTAACTACCAATCAACACACCATGTGGTGGGTAATTAGAGGAGTTTGTTGAATCTAAAGTTTGAGTAATTTCAGTGCATCTTCTCAAGCTGGCTTTATCAATATATCTGCTATCGATTTCTAAATCAAAATTTAACAAGTGCTTTGGTAAATAATTTGGTAAATTATATATATGTCTTTTTATTCATCCCTTATTTAAATGATTTGATAATAATAACAATACAATATATATTACTATACTATTTAATTTTGCAACAAAGTAAGAGGAAAAAGCAGGGAATTGAAAAGGAAGTTTCAAGAAAGAAGCTACTCACTTTCTTGGAATCTTCCTAACATATATAAAGTCTACACTGTCAATCTTTCATAATATATCCTTGTGTTACAAGTTTCTTTTTTATCCCTATAATCATGTGATTTTTTCATAAAAGCTATTAATATAAATTCTAACATTATTAGGCTTAAATCTAAATAGTTCTCTCCACGAAATTTAAACTCATCTCATTATCATACTAAATTGACCCAAACAAAATTATATGTGCATTATTCTTTTCTTTCATGTAACTTTTCTCTATTTACCACTATTAAGTTATTTAAATTTGAGCATTATTAAGTCTAAATATAGGTAATTCATGGCATCAAGTTATTGACTCTAAGTCATGGCAATAGAATTTAATATATTGGGTAGGTAGAGATAACAAATTGATAATAGTTTAGACTATTGGGATCTCGATCTGGATCTTTCTTCGAAGCTGCAATTTAACTAATTTATCCTTGTTTGTGGGTATCATTCTCATTAATCACTACCGGTAAAGAGACTTCCAACAATTAAAAAAAAAAAACAAGTCAATAAGAAATACATAAACAATTATGATAATATTTTGACATAGAGTGTGTACATAAAATATTACGTTATTACCATTTGAGTTTGCTAATTTCATATATATAGCATATGACGTTGATTCTAACATTTGATGTGCCAGTTATAATCAAATTTTAACTTGTTGAAGTTCTGAGACAGGGACTTTAAATCAAAATTTGTTTATATATTACTCCTCCGGTCCTTAATATAAAACATATTTAACCGATTTGATTAGATTAAAGAAGTTAAGTAAGTTAGTTAATTATAAGAAATATGACATGTTTTTTTTAAAACACCATAATCATCTTCTTTAATATCCTCTCTTCCTTTTCTACTTGATTATGGTTGAGAGAGATCGATAGGGGTAATTTAGAAAAATTTAATAAATATGAGAAATATGTATTATATTTAGGATCAAAATCAATTTAATAATTAAGTCTATATTAAGGAGCGGAGGAGTATTAAAAACATTTCAAATAGCAGAGGCGACTGATCAAACAAGGGAAATCAAAATTGAAAAGGATGATCGCTGATAAAAGAAACAAAAAAGTCTCGAAAAGAGGCGGAAAGTCGAGAGTCTACACATTAATAAAAAGCTAATGACCCTAAAAAAGAAAAAATATATATACTAATTATTAAAAAAAAAAGCAACTTTCAACCACTTTGAGCTGATGCTTGTGCGGAAAAGATTGGCTCCAATTGCAACCTTTACTATGAAGCCAAACTAATACGCTCAAAATACAAAAAGTCATACAAGAAAAATAACTTCAAAAAATTGAAAAAAAAAAACTTCTTTATTAAAAGGGTTAATCATTTCTAAAAATTAATAATAGCTGAGTTGCTTAACCCTATTATTAACACCTAACGTGTCTTTTTTCCTGATTAATTACTTCCTCTTTCTTTTGGTTTTACTTGAAAAAAGTCATGAAACAAAACAAAGAGGCAATAATATCTCACGCTCACTTTCCCTAAATTCAAGTCATTGTTTTCAAGATGAAAAATATTTTCTAATTACTAATGGATAAGCGAATCAAAGTTTAAATTTTTACTGAAAGACACGTCTGCATTTAGTGTTTGATAGTGTATACAATATAATTATTTTAAATAAGAAGACACTTGTACCTGATTATTTTTAGATAGAAAAAATTAATTTAATTTATAATTAATTGCATTGTTTTTTATTTAGTAAATACTATTAATTCCCACAGTCAGTTTGGTGTCAGACTCATAGTGGCATTTGTTTTTAGTTGAGCATTAAATGTTCTGTATGGTACAATAGGACAACCTTATGATTAATTAGTCAATGCAATTATGACATTAATATTCCCACTGTGACACGGTAGTTAGATCATCACCGGGTCTAATAAAGTAAAGTAATTAATATCAATAAATTATAACACTAAAAAGTAAAAAAAATAAATAAAAATTACATCTGAGACTTTAAACGTAACAAAAATTATGTTAAAGAAATTAGAAAGAAAACTTTAAAAAAGTAATTACCTGCAAAAACCACAAGTAACTATGTAATTATAATCACCTACTCTATTTAATTTTCAGAAGTTATGATTATAATTATAATAAATTTGATTATTTTTTTGTATTTTCGTATTAAATATTTAAAATTTAATAATATTTATGGACCTTAAGAATAATTATAATTTTTAAATATTTCAGAAGATAATTTTGGTCAAATTAAAATCTTTAGACATAATTTTCTCAAAAAAAAATTTAATCTAAAAATACCGTATTAAAACATTTATTTATTTATGAGACACCATCCTCCCATAGAAAACTAAAGTACAAAACCGAACCTTCAAGTCACGACGTGGCATCATGTCGTTGGATAGGCCTTTTGCCCGCTAATGAACAAAACAACATTGACTTGAAACGGCCTAGTATGTGAGTGAGCGCGTTCCCGGTTTATTATTGCCATCTTTCTTCTTCTCTTTGATGTTACTTCTTTCCCAGTCTCATCATCTTGCAGTCCTCAATAACAACAACAGCAACAAACACTTCTCTTTCTTCCATCCTCTCTCTTACACTATCTGATGCTCCATGTAAGTTTCTTCACTCTGTTCTTTCACTATTTCATAAAAAGTTATCATCTTTTAATCGTAGCTTGAATTCTAAGAGCCTCATCTACTTTCAATCAACTGATTAAGAGTTTAACTTGATCACCCTTTTCTCTACTCTGGTTTCCATATCACTCGTCTGATTCATGAGATAAGTGATCCTTTTGCTTCCTGGGTTACTCAGAGATTGTGGGAGCTGAGGAGAAAGTTCTTGATTGATTTTATGCCTTGTTGGTGTTTACCAAAACGTAATTACCACAGCCTCTGCTTGCAGAGTTGTTGAATGGATTTTGAGGTGTCATTGCCGGGGGTTCCTTTCGATTTTTAAATTAGATTTCATTTTTCTATTCGTTTTAATTTTAAAGCTTGTTTTTGCTACTCTGTATACTAACTCCACTGCTTGGGTGTTTGAGGAATTCTTTCCATACCAGTATTGATGGTCCAGTTTTATTATTTTATTGATTCATAGTTTATAAGGGGTCTCTGGAATATACGGTTTTTCATGTCCTGTTATTGAGAATTATCTTTCAAGCGTATCACTGGGACAGCGTCAGAACATGCAAGGTTCCCCTTTAGCCCCCCTGATTGTTCACAGTTTAATGTCTTGGCAATAGAAAGAAAAATAGGATGAAAAAGGCAGTGTGCTGAACAGCCAAATAACCAAGCAAAAGTGTTACTTTTTTCATTAAATGGTGAAGATTCAGTTTACTGATCTGCCATAATCAGATATTCTGATATAATTTGTCATCAGCTACGCATGAGTATATCTGGTCACTGATACTCTCCATGTTACTGTTATAATAATGACAACAGCTGAAAGAAGTTATGTGAATTGATCTATTGGAGTCTCAAGATGTCTTATAGAAGGGGCTCTGATAATCAGCAGCCTAGACGGATACTACGGACTCAGACGGCTGGAAATTTAGGACTAGACCCAATATTGGACAGTGAAGTGGTGCCTTCATCATTGGTTGAAATAGCTCCCATCCTCCGTGTGGCTAATGAAATAGAGAGCAGCAACCCAAGAGTTGCATATCTATGTGAGTTACTATTGTATTGATGTGTCTAAATGCAACCATGCTGGATTTTCTTGTGGGTCTAACATTTTTACTGTTTCCATTTGATAATTATAACTTTTCGTTGGACAGATTCTATAACTGATCCTTGTAAGACTAATGAGCATAAATCAAACTCCTAAGCACTTGTTCACAGTGACTTTATATAATTTCAACTATCCTTATCACAAAATCTTGACTTGTTAAGGACAATTGCCTGAAAACAATTTTGGTTCTTATTCTTAGCAACAAAGATGACAATAGTTATGAGTGCTTTGTGTTTCTCTTGATTTGTTGCCTTTAATAGCTAAACTGGCATTCGTTTATAGTTCATTTAAACTCTCTAAGTAAAACAATGTGTTTTCCTAAGTTTCACTAATTTTTCTTCACATTTTTGTTTATTCGTTAAACTACTCGTTTCTATAAATTTCATATTCTGTTAGTTGTATTCTATGTTTGTATGTTTAATTTCATTTGAAAAGAGAACCCATTGCCCGAAGTCCTCTTCATTTTTTTCTTGTTACTGTTACATATTTGGGAAATTGCTGATGCTTTTTGTTTTTCTATATGGGATGTTGTTATCTATCTTTGATTATGACTTTGCTATAGATGATTTGTAAGTTTTACTAAATTTTGAGAGCTCATAAATGTACTTTGTGTGATTAGGTCGGTTTTATGCTTTTGAAAAAGCTCACAGACTAGATCCCTCATCCAATGGACGTGGTGTTCGCCAATTCAAAACTGCCCTTCTTCAGCGTCTAGAAAGGGTAAGTCTTAATATTATATGCAAAGATAATCATTTTATGATTCCTTCCTTCCACAACCTCTAGGCTCTAGGGAGTAAATTTTGCATTTGAGGAGTAAGGGATAGAGGAGGAAGCTTTAGTGGCTGTTATTGATGATTCAAATAAAACAATTGGTAGTAGTTCCTTTGAAGTTGCATTAGAACCCATGCCATACATTAAAAATCTGTGTAAGAGTTCAGGCCAAGAAAAAAATGAAGAAGCACATATAGATGGGAAACAGTGCAATTCCCATATCTACACATTAGATTAGATAGGCCAAACTAGCTGAAAAGAAAGAAAAAGAGCCTCCTACATATTCAATGGACATTTCTGGATGTCAGTGGTTAATTTGTAGGGTACTTCTTTAGAACTCCGCGATTATGGAGCTAAAGTTTTATTCTTTTCAGGAAAATGAAACAACATTGGCTGGAAGGGCAAAGAGTGATGCTCGTGAAATACAAAGTTTTTATCGGCATTACTACCAAAAATATATACATGCGCTGCATAATGCTGCTGATAAAGACCGGTACGTTTACATTGTAAAATTCAATCATTTGATCATCAACTTGATTTTAGCTGCCTTACATTTGATAGATAGCAAAAATTCTCCTCAACTCTCTAAATACAACATTCTTCCTTCCATTAAAAAACAATGTTGAAATTAACTTCATATCTTTTTCCAGTGCCCAGCTCACAAAAGCATATCATACTGCTGCTGTTTTGTTTGAGGTTTTGAAAGCAGTTAATCAAACACAGGGTGTTGAGGTCTCCGATGAGGTAAAATTATTGTTTTCTTGCCTGAGATTTTCTGGGTTGTATTAGTTTCTTGGTCATTGACTTTAAATCTGCAAGAGAGTAAAGTAACCTCACTGTTTAATTTTTTTACTAATTATCTTTTTCTTTTGTTTTAATTGTAGATCTTGGAAACTCAAAAACAGGTTGAGGAAAAGAAGCAACTATATGCCCCTTATAATATTCTGCCCCTTGACCCAGAGAGTGGGAAGGAGGCTATAATGAGATATCCTGAGGTTTGTTCCCATGCATTATTTCTTAATATCCATAACTTGTTATCGCCAAATATCCAAAAGCTAAGGTGCTGCAAGGCAGCATTAACAGGAAAATAATGCCTTAGATGGTTAACAATTTTCTAATCCCTTTTGCACATCCAAGAACTTGCTCCTCGAAGCAATGTTCCTTTATCTGAGAAATTTCTTTTCTTAGAATCTTCTTAGAAGCAGTGATGAACTTATTTGCTACTTACAGATTCAAGCTGCTGCCTCTGCTCTTCGTAATATCAGGGGGCTGCCCTGGCCAAATGGTTACCAAAAGAAAGTAAACATTGACATTCTGGATTGGCTTCATATCATGTTTGGTTTCCAGGTAGTGGTCTAATGGATTGGTGTTCATTATCTGGTTTTTCGTATTTAATACACAGGTTATGCTTCTTATATTATTGTGCAGAAGGACAACGTGGAAAATCAAAGGGAACACCTGATTCTTTTGCTTGCGAATGTGCATATACGACAAAATTCAAAGCTTGATCAGCACGCCAAGGTTTCTTCTTAATTATCGTATATGTTCTGGCTTATGCTTTATTTAGACTTTATTTTTCTTCTTACCATGCTATGATTTTTTCTTTTTATTTAGTTGGATGATCAAGCTCTAACAGCAGTGATGAAGAAGCTCTTTAAAAACTACAAAAGGTGGTGCAAGTATTTGGGTCGCAAAAGTAGCCTTTGGTGAGTTTCCCAAATCTTAAGCTAGTAATTATTTCAAACGTCATGGGATGTTAATTAGCAAGTTTAATTTGGTCTTATATGTACCTAGTCATGGCTAAAGTTAGACCATTAGAAAACTCACTGTAAGTCAGCTTGGCTAAACTGTTGGCCTCTACGAACTGAACAGCTGTAGAGCGAGTTAATTTTGTCTTGGCATAGTTATATGCATACATATGTCTGTTTAGAGGAATAAAGTAATATTAGAGTAAAAAAATAATTTTAGATTTTGATTTATAGCAAAAACTATAGTTATGTGTGTGCCTACAAAGTTATTCCAGAAGCCTGCGAAGGATGGGATTGGCTTGGTTTTGGCTTAGCTGAAGTACAACCTTATTTGTTGGTACCTTCATGCTTCTCTCTTGTGTAGTCTGACGATACTGTACAACATTATCTGGGTAAAATTCCTGTTAAGATTTTTATTCTATTTTTGGTACAATGGGAGTTAGCTGAAAACCTATTACACTGTACTCATCACTGATCTTCAAACCACTTGTTTTAGGTCTGGTATTGATTTGTACTATTTTTAAGTATCTTGACCTTATTGATTGTCAGGTTGCCAACTATCCAGCAGGAAGTTCAACAGCGCAAGTTATTGTACATGGGTCTATATCTTCTTATATGGGGAGAAGCTGCGAATTTAAGATTCATGCCAGAATGTCTTTGTTATATATATCACCATGTAAGTATAATTCAGGATAGAAGATTTCGAAATCTTTTTTTGATAATGGAAAGGAACTGAAATTTTCATTGCCTTTCTGGTGGAATGATTCCCTTGTAAATCTATCGAACACTTACTAATGGAGTGCTGCATCTATTTTTTTCTTATTCCTTTTCCATATAGGAGAATCCACAGTGCCCCCACGTAACCAGGGGATTGATTTGCCTTACTAACCTCAGTGTGTATGTTAAAGATCTCCTGTTGCCTTTCATTAGTTAACAAATGGCTAGAAGTTCTTGAAGGAATCCTCGTGAGCTTTATGGACATTCCTGATAAGAAGAAAGAAAATTATTTCCAACCTCATATTTTTGGAATTTTCTGTTTGCATTATATGGAGAAAGACGAATTTAGTGTCTTCTAGTTTGGATATGTTGACATTAATTTAAAACAATAAATTTCTTAATATGAAACTTTTTTCAATAATTCATATCTTTTCTAATAAATAAACATTATAATAACTGTTGTTTTTATAATGCGAGATTGATGAGATATGATGGTTGGTTTGGAATTTCTGGATTTGGTTCCCGCCATGCATCACTTGTTTAAGCAAATGCACAATCCTATTTTCAGACCCCAAAAAAAGGAAAGAAGTTTATATTCCGGTTGGTCCAGACGTCATTGTGGTGCTAGAATCTCAAGATATAAGTGTAAACGTTCATGAGCTTGCTCGTGACATAACAATTTAAGCTTTGAAATAAGTGTTTATTGTTTGATTGGTTCATTGACATCTTTATTATGGAGAAAGTGAGAGTAATGGGAAAATTAGCAGTCCAGAAAAGTTAAGTTGCCATATGCTTGTTGGTTTTGGGTTCTACTTCATTTTAAGTTTTATGATTACTTAGAGAAAGGGTAGAAATATATTATTATTTTCCTAGAAAGTATGTAATTTGAATATGGAGTAGTTGCCAATAAAACTTCATTGACAATTTTGATCATTTTACCTTGTTGATCTGCTTAGATGGCATTTGAGTTGTATGGGATGTTGGCCGGCAATGTTAGTCCACTGACAGGTGAGCCTGTAAAGCCAGCTTATGGAGGCGATAATGAGGTTTTTTTGACTAAAGTAGTAAAACCAATTTATGACACCATAGCCAAGGTTTGCTTCTCCTTTTTTTTTTTTTTCCCGTGCTAAAGAACTTCTTTTGGTCACTTGCTATATTGATTACCCTGTATCACTTAATATTGCTTTTTCTGCATTACAGGAAGCCAAGAGGAGTAAGAATGGAAAATCAAAGCATTCTCAGTGGAGAAACTATGATGATTTAAATGAATATTTTTGGTATCATGCTTCTCTTTTAATGAAATTCTTTAGTATGATGAGTTATGTTATAAGGGATTACCATTCTCAAATTGTAGGTCAGTTGATTGTTTCCACCTGGGCTGGCCTATGCGTAACATTTGTGAGTTCTTCTCGGTGCCTCGTGAACAGTCTCCAAATAATAACGATGAGGTGCCAAATATTTCATGTGTTATTTATTCCCCTTATAAATCACCAATTGGGTTGAAAATGTAGTATTATTTACTTATTTCTTCAAAAGAAGATTAAATGAAAAGGGGTGCTGTTCATTACATTGTTATTGTTTGTGGGGGATTTAAGATCACCTTTCTAGACTGAATGGTCTGATTTTGGAGCTTGTGAGTGTGTTTTGCTCCAGGTCATGCTTCTTATTTGTGTGTATAATTATGCATAATTTGCAGTGCTGCCTTCCGCATGTCAAGCTGGCATGATCTGTAGTGGTATTAGTTAAATAATGCTGTAGTAAATCTTATGTACTTGCAATTTTGTCCTTTCGCTTATTTAAAAGGATATTTTTATATTTATGATAGACATGGGGCCTCTGGTGTTAGTGTACAAGAGGAAGAGTAAGGGAGCAAACCATGGGCCTTTGCTTACGTATTCAGGAAAGAACCCCAAAGCATAGTAAACCAGATATAAGGGAATTCAGCACCTCTGGCTATTAGGGGTGAGAGAGTGTTTGCCTAAATAGTCAATGTCAGAGAGAGTCAGATAGAAGGTAAAGAAGATTCTGCGTTTGCTAAGGAGTACCTCTTGAGTAGCATAGAAACCAATGAATTTGTGTGTTTCTGCTTTTGTTAGGGAGAGTTTATACCTTCTGAATAGCATAGAAACCGATGAGTTTGTGTGTTTCCTTTCAATTTCCATAACTGCAGCTTCTCTATCATTTGACTAAGTGCGTGTTTGGTTTTTAGTTTTCCAAAAATCCATTTACAAAAGTTCATTTGTCAAATTGAAAGTTTGGTAAAAGTTAGTTTTTGTAGAATTGATGTTTGGATACAGTTTTGGAGAAGTCAGTTCAATAAACTAAAATTTATTTGGATACATTTTTCATGTAGAAGAATGAGTAAAATGGGAAAAATGTTAGTTAGAGATTTTTCATAAGCCAAAAGCCAAAAGGAAGGCCAAGTAACTTTTAGCAAACTAACTTTCACCGGTTGAGGAAATGGACTTTTGGGACAAGCTTGTAAAACCAACACAAACTTTTAGCAAAAGCTGGTCTTGAAAATGGACTTTTGGCCTTTAAAACCTGAAACCAAACACCCCCTAAGACTTTAGTGAGATTAATATTGAATCAATAAGAATTCTAGAGTAGTTTCCGTCAATCTATCTTCAACATTGCACAAAGTTCATAGATCTAATTCTTGTAGGTTCTGGTATAAATGAATTTCATTGAAAAACAATTCTTGGCCCTTTTCTTAGTGGCTTAAGCTTTTGGATTATTTGATTAGTGACATGGCATTAGAGGCTTTTATTATGAAGGACATGTTAGACATTTAAGTCAAAAGGATTCATAGACCTTCTCCTAGCAGTTGAGCTTCTAGGAAGAGTGGTTCATGACAAAACCAGTATCTGACTTAGATGTCAAAATCTGTTTCCATTGTTGATTTCCTTACTTGCAGGAAGCCGCCAGTGTAACCTGGTATTGCCATAATTTAGAAGCTTAATCTTGAAAAGAGAAAAGGATTCAGCATATAAATCTCCAATGAAACCACTTGTTTTTAGGACCTGGACAGCAGAAAGATGTACTTTCTATGTATTTTGGGATATTATCCTAGATTTATTAATTATTTTTTGGTAGACAAATTGGGTCAGAGATCCAGCCCACTATTAATCTATATTGAAAGAGCTGGCAAAAACTTCTAATTTCATCATTATATTTCAAATTATTTCTCCCTGAATTTATTTTGAATTTTGAACAACCCAATGATGCCATTCTATATTGGCAAAAATGTCATTCTCTCTAGTTTTGTTCTCAATTGGTGTTGTTCATTTTTGAAAACAGGGAAAGAGAGCTCCATGGATGGGAAAAGTTAATTTTGTTGAGATACGAACATTTTGGCATGTATTTAGAAGTTTTGATAGAATGTGGAGCTTCTATATACTATGTTTACAGGTAAATATGTCAGATATGGCATTTACTTTACTCATTTGACTCTAGCTCCATTCATTCTTACGTAATATGCTGATTGATCTGTCTGCTTAAGGCAATGATCATCGTAGCTTGGAACGGTTCAGGCCATCTAAGCTCCATATTTGATGGTGATGTTTTCAAGAAAGTTTTGAGCATCTTTATAACTGCTGCAATATTGAAGCTGGCACAAGGTAGAGGCAAAATATAATTTCCTTATTCTTTCACATGTATTTCTAGTCACAATCATTTTCTAATTTTCCAGAGCTAATATCCTATTTACAGCGGTTTATTCTTTCTCAAAATTATAAACAAAAGTACAGGGAAAACAACACTGACCTTTTGGGATGTCAATACAGATTTCACAGTGTTGTTTTACATTTTTTTAAAATAAATATTTTTAGCTGTAATATGTAACCTCCTGTTTAGGACAGTTCAGTGATCATGCAAAAGCTAGACCACATGTTGAAACTGAAGCCATGGTGACAGATAGACATTCCAATTTTATGTTGATCTCCACATATAATCAATAACCCACCATATGTTAGATTAAGAAGATTTTCTGAAAAACTGTTTATTGAAATTTTTTATGTTGAATATTTCATTTGAATAACATGACATGGTGATGCATCCTGTGTTTTTTTAACAAAAAATCATGAACGATCTGGAAGTCAGTGTTTTGAAGATATCTGAATTGCACATATCCAGAAAGTGATAGCAAATTTAACTGCTAACCATATTGTCGGAATCCAATCAAAATATATCCACCTAAATGTCTATCCTGACATGACAAAGTATGGCTTACTGTTGATTGTGATGACCAGCATTTTGTCCAAAATGTTCATTATGATTTTTTTTTAGTGACTACTGAATGTGTTGGTGGGAAAAAAAAAAGACTAGTGACTGTGTACATGAACCTTCATTGAATTATGAAACTAAATTGTTCTTGTTTATGAAGCTGTTGGCTAATTGATGTCTTATTTTTATTTTCCAGCCATCCTAGATATAATCCTCAGCTGGAAGGCAAGGAGGTGCATGTCAATTCATGTCAAGCTGCGATACATATTCAAAGCCCTTTCGGCTGCAGCATGGGTCATAATTTTACCCATCACTTATGCATATAGCTGGCAGAATCCATCTGGTTTGGCACAAACCATCAAGAATTGGTTTGGCAATAGTGCAAGTTCGCCTTCTATGTTCATTTGGCTATTTTCATCTACTTAGCTCCAAATATGCTGTCTGCACTGTTATTTCTGTTCCCTTTCATACGGCGGATTCTTGAAAGCTCTAACACTAGCATTGCGAAGCTCATGATGTGGTGGTCCCAGGTATGCAGATGCATCTGTTATGTGTGTCTCTTATTTGTGCATTTTGGAATATGTCTTTCCATAACCTTGCTGGAAAATGCTATATGTTGGCTTCTTTTGTCAGTATCATTTCTATTTTTCCTTCTTTAATTTTGTTAAAATATTTTTCTCAGCCTCGACTCTTTGTTGGAAGAGGAATGCATGAGAGCGCAATTTCACTTTTAAAGTAAGATAATGGGTTTCTTTTATTGAGTTGTGACGAACTGCTTCACAGCTCTGGCTGATCTGATTGCGACTGTTTTTAATTTCTAGGTACACTGTATTCTGGGTTCTCTTAATGCTCTCAAAATTAGCATTCAGTTACTATGTGGAGGTAAGGTCACAATACTTCAGAACGATGTCATTTTTTTTATACTGGCACTTAGAATGATTTCAAATAACGTATGTTATTTTCTAATGCTTATGATAGTTTAATTGGCTGTTCCAGATCCTAGTTTATGAGATAGAGGAGTGTGTTGTTGTAGTTTGGGTCCATAATTCACTCATGCAGAGGAAGATTTTAATTGACTGTCTACTGCCAAGATATATGCATATTATTTCATTAATTTCATATTTTTCCCTTTCTTCCATGTATAAGAAATATTGATCCATTCCCATATCTATGAATCTCTAAATGATCTATGAATTATTGTAATTATAGTTCAGCATCTGCAAAGGTGCCAAATCATTTTGCCATGGCATCCTCCGTTCTCGTCTTGATTTAATTAATCTGGTTTATTTCTTTATGCCTGAGAATATTCTATGTTTAATTTAATTTAAATATCTTGTATGTGGCATTAGCTTGATTTTAGGAATTGGTTATAATGATAGAATTATACTGTAGTTAATGCTAGAGGACCCCCAATGTATATAAATAGGCATATTTATGTGAGTGAAAAAAGTTCAATTTTCCTCCCACTTTTTCTGTCCATTTTTCTACCCGTTACTCTGTGGTTTAATTGGTGGAGTTAGGTCATCAATACGAGGTTATCAGTGGCTGAAAGTGCCTACCCTAGGCCTAGTGTGATAAGTTAGTGTTCTAGAAACGAACAGCTACGAACATAATTCTACTTGTCATGTATGTTGATCATATAGTGATTAGTGCAAGCGACACGTTTGAAATTTCATATCTTTAAAGCTTTCTTCATTCTCAGTTTCAAATAAAAGATTTGGGGCCATTGAAATTCATTTTGGGAGTCGAGGTTGCAAGGAGTAAGAAAGGTATTTTTATAACTCAGAGAAAATATGTTATTGACTTACTGACAAAAATAGGAAAGTTGGGGGCTAAACCGTGTTGGTCCCAAATGACTCCTAATTTACAATTTACCAAGGATGTTGCGAACCATTTGAAGATCCTGAGCAGTATAGACGACTAGGAGGGAAACTAAAAATCATACTATAACTCGTTTGAAATTGCATGCTTCGTTAGTGAGGCTAGTTAATTCATGCCTTCTCCAACAGTCACTCACTGGTCAGCTTGGAACAAATCCTTTGTTATCTAAGAGGATCTTCGATGCATGGAAAACCATGGGCACACTAATATTGAATGCTTTTCTGATGCAAATTGGGCAGGATCCAAGGTTGACAGGAGGTCTACTTGGGGATTTGGTTTTTGCGGGATGGAACCTTGTATTATTTAAAAACTAGGAAGCAGAATGTAGTGTCCTTAATGCGTAGGATTAAAATATAGAGCTTAGGCACATTTAGTTTGCAAGGTTATGCGGATATATCAGTTGTTAAGTGAGGTTCGTCCTAAAACCTCACTGCTTGCAAAGTTTATGGTGCCATCCAAGCTTCTCTTCACATTGCCTCCAATCCCTGTTCCATGAATAAGCAAGCATATTGAAATTGATTGTCATTTTGTTTGGGGAAAAATTCAAAAAAAATCATCTCCATTGGATATGCCAAGACTGGAGATCAACCAGGGAAATTTTGAATGAAGCATTGCGTGGGCTTTGAGCTGATTATATTAGTTAACAAGTTGGGCATAAGTAACATTTATGCTCTAACTTGAGGGGAAATGTTAGAGAATGTTCGAAGTTTGTTGATTCTAGAAATTAGTCATAATGGCAGTATTATCCCGTAGTTAATGCTAGAGGCTTACAATGTATATAAATAGGCATAATTATATGAATGAAAGCAATTCAATTTTTCTCTCAACTCTATATCTTATCACTTCGCGTTGCAGATTAAGCCTCTGGTAGGCCCAACAAAAGCCATCATGCGTGTTCATGTATCAGTTTATAGGTGGCATGAATTTTTCCCTCAAGGTAATTGCATGATTAAATGAAATTAACTGATTAGTTCCTACCAGGACTGCTTGTAATCTCATCCTCTTTTTTGATGCAGCGAAAAACAATATTGGTGTAGTCATCGTTCTATGGGCTCCTGTCATTCTTGTATGTCTATCTAGCCGTATAATGTGATACATTTTTTTTCAAACGTCTATTCTACGCTATTAATAATCAATAGGGTTTGTCCTTTGCAGGTTTACTTTATGGATACACAGATTTGGTATGCTATCTACTACACACTTGTAGGGGGTATATATGGTGCCTTTCGTCGGTTGGGAGAGGTTTGTCTCTCATTATTTACTTTTAAATGGTCATTTGTTATTCTCCTATTTTGTTTTTGTACTTTTGCCAAGTAATGTGTACTTTGTATAAGAGGCATGTGTTAATCACCCGTCAAAACTTAACCTAGAAACACACGTGAAATGAAGAAAGGAATGGAGGCAATACTTGTTTACTGACCTCTATCCCCTCTCAATAGTTTTAATTTCTCCCCTTAACACCACACTCTGGTCATCAACCCTTCCCCTTCAAGCTGCATTGATTGAGAACATATGGATCCTCATACTTAATTACTGTTTCGTTATAATTTCAGATTCGTACCCTGGAATTACTGAGGTCTCGATTTGATTCACTTCCGGGTGCTTTTAATGCTCGCTTGATTCCATTGGATAAGGCTGAGACAACTAAGAAGAAGGGACTGAAAGCCACTTTTTCACGGAAATTTGATAAGGTCTTCCAACTGATACCGTTGT